>NC_037678.1:74384571-74457966 GCF_003255815.1 Theropithecus gelada | reverse complement strand
TTTTTTTTTTTGAGACGGAGTCTCGCTGTGCTCCCAGGCTGGAGTGCAGTGGCGCGATCTCGGCTCACTGCAAGCTCCGCCCCCCGGGTTCACGCCATTCTCCCGCCTCAGCCTCCCAAGTAGCTGGGACTACAGGCGCCCGCTACCGCGCCCGGCTAGTTTTTTGTATTTTTAGTAGAGACAGGGTTTCACCATGTTAGCCAGGATAGTCTCGATCTCCTGACCTTGTGATCCACCCGCCTCGGCCTCCCAAAGTGCTGGGATTACAGGCTTGAGCCACCGCGCCCGGCCAACTATGGGTTTTTTATAAACCTTTTATCATGTTGAGGAAGTTATTTTTTATTTTTATTTATTTATTTTTTTGAGATGGAGTTTCGCTCTTGTTGCCCAGGCTGGGGTGCAATGGCGTAATCTCGGCTCACCACAACCTCTGCCTCCCAGGTTCAAGCGATTCTCCTGCCTCAACCTCCCAAGTAGCTAGGATTACAGGCATGTGCCACCCATGGCTAATTTTGTATTTTTAGTAGAGACGGGGTTTCTCCATATTGGTCAGGCTGGTATCAGAAACTCCCGATCTCAGGTGATCCACCCGCCTCGGCCTGCCAAAGTGTTGGGATTACAGGTGTGAGCCACCACACCGGGTGAGGAAGTTATTTTTTATTCCTAGTTTGCTGAGTGTCCAATAAATATAATATGCAGCAAATACTCTTTTTATTTTAAAAATTTTTTCAGCACACACCACCTTTTGGATTAAGTGAACATTCTTTATTTTTATTTGTCAAATCTGGCAACTGGCCGGGTGTGGTGGCTTACGTCTATAATCCCAGCACATTGGGAAGCTGAGGCGGGCGGATCACCTGAGGTCAGGAGTTCAAGACTAGCCTGTCCAACATGTTGAAACGCCGTCTCTACTAAAATACAAAAATTAGCCGAGCATGATGGCACGTGCCTGTAATCCCAGCTACTCAGAAGACTGAGGCAGGAGAATCACTTGAACCCAGGAGGCAGAGGTTGCAGTGAGCTGAAATTGTGCCACTGCACTCAAGCCTGGGCAACAGAGCGAGACTCGGTCTAAAAAAAAAAAATCTGACAACCCTAAAAAAGTAGAGGGGAGATGGGGAGGGGAGGGGGGCCAGCAAGGGCAGCAGAAAAACAAACTGTTAGTACTATGCTCAGTACCTGGGTGACATGATTATTTGTACCCCAAACCTCAAGCATCATGCAGTATACCCAGGTAACAAACCTGCACATGTGTCTCCTGAATCTAAAATAAAAGTTGAAAAAAAAAAAAATCTGGTAACCCTAAGAAAGATGCAGCATTAAACCAGCGTGGTTTTTTGTTGGGTGAATTGGCAGAAGAGACTTAAATGTGTTTACATGTTGAAGATAGGTTTCAGTAGTTAGAGATAAGTTGAAAATTCAGGAGAGAAGCAAGAGCAGATGGAGTGGGCCATGGAGGAGAGGGAAAGGGTTAGGGTCAGGTTGTATGTTGGAGAGACTGGCCACCTCACCTGGGTTCCTATAGAATTTTGCTGACGCTGTTGTTAAGGTGCTGAGTAAATGTTATAAAAACCTTTGTAGATCTTGTTTTGAGACTGAGTCTCTTAGGGGAAAGACTGCTTATCTGTTCCTCGTTTTGAGCCTATATGTTTCTTAAAAGTAAAAACTGGGCGGGGTACAGTGACTCACTCTTGTAGTCCCAGCACTTTGGGAGGCCAAGGCGGGCGGATCACCTGAGGTCAGCAGTTCGAGACCAGCCTAGCCAACATGATGAAACCCCATCTCTACTGAAAATACAAAAATCAGCTGGGCATGGTGGTGTGTACCCATAATCCCAGCTACTCAGGAGGCTGAGACAGGAGAATTGCTTGAGCCTTGGAGGCGGAGGTTGCAGTGAGCTGAGATTGAGCCATTGCACTCTAGCCTGGGTGACAGAGTGAGACTCTGTCTCAAAAAAAAAAAAAAAAAAAAAGTTAAAACTGAGGCCGAGTGTGGTGGCTCAGCACTTTGGGAGGCTGAGGTGGGCAGATCACAAGTTCAGGAGTTTGAGACCAGCCTGGCCAACATGGTGAAACCCCATCTCTACTAGAAATTTAAAAAATAGCTGGACATGGTGGTGCGTGCCTATAATCCCGGCTACTCAGGAGACTGAGGCAGGAGAATCGCTTGAACCCAGGAGGTGGAGGTTGCAGTGAGCCAAGATCGTGCCATTGCTCTCCAGCCTGGGTGACACAGTAAGACTCCATCTCAAAAACTAAAAATAGGTTGGGCACGGTGGCTCACGCCTGTAATGCTAGCACTTTGGGAGGCCAAGGTGGGTGAATCACCTGAGGTCAGGAGTTTAAGACCAGCCTGGCAAACATGGTGAAACCTCATCTCTACTAAAAATACAAAAAAATTAGGTGTGGTGGTGGGTGTCTGTAATTCCAGCTACTCAGGAGGCTGAGGCAGGAGAATCGCTTGAACTCAGGAGGTAGAGGTTGCAGTGAGCCGAGATCGCACCATTGCACTCCAGCCTGGGCAACAAGAGTGAAACTCTTGTCTCAAAAATAAATAAATAAATAAAAATTAAAAATAAATAAAGAGTAAAAACTGTGTCTACTTGTGCCTAGCACAGTGCCTTGCACGTTAAGCCCTTAGAGGGTGATTTGGCTCCATGTGATATAAAACTGCACGCTTCTTTGGGGCTCTCACCTGTGTTCTGGTCTTTTTGCACACCTCTCACTAGTGGGTAACTGGGATGGACTGGGACAACTGTCTTTCATTTTAAGCAGTTCTAAGAAAAAGGCACATGAGTCAAACTTTTTTCATGGATGGACAGGTGACTCAATTTAGAAATTATAAGAAGTATTGCACTTCTTTAAAAGCTGAAGTGCCCAATTTATGAAATTGCTCAGTGCATTGGTTTTCCACCCACTCTTTGAGGTGAAATGCTTTTCTCTTACTTGACAGGTAATCTTTTCTTCTTTTTTTCCCTCTGTAACCTGTTTGAGCCTAGTCTTTAAAATATGTGTGTCTGCCAGGATTACTTTTCATTACATCTCTGTGAGACTCAAAGTCAGATTGTATAATGCTGCTGTGGTAACTTTGTAGGCTGAAGGAAGCTGGATGCTGAGGTGTTCAGAAAGTGTCATGGTCACCTTATTCTCTTCTAAATTATCCTTCCTCACTTCCCTACCACCAGGTTCTGAACCTCAACAGCAAAAACAAAAGGTTTGTTTGGTTGCTTCAAGCTCCAAGGAAGCACAGACAACAACCTTCCAGACAGGGCAACCAACTCTTCCAAGTTTGCCCAGGACTTTCCTGGATTTAGCACCAAAAGTACCATGTTCTGGAAAACTCCTTAGCTGTGGGTATACCAAAGACAGTTGGCCACTCAACTCTTGGATCCCTTCTTGGCCCTTCCCTTACACTTCCGTTTCTGAGCCCTAGTACTGGCAGCTGCAAAAAGTACTCTGAACATAAATCTCAGTCTTCTCTGCTGTCATCCTGAGACCTCAGGCATACATCAACTTTCAATACATAAAAGGAAAAAAAGAACAAGTTATCCCACCAGCCTGGTACGTCGGATATTTAAATTTCTGCATGCCCCCCATTACCTCTCCAACTATTTGTGTATACATCTTCCTAGATGTAGATTTTTTTTTTTTTTTTTTGAGACGGAGTCTCGCTCTGTCACCCAGGCTGGAGTGCAGTGGCCAGATCTCAGCTTACTGCAAGCTCCGCCTCCCGGATTTACACCATTCTCCTGCCTCAGCCTCCTGAGTAGCTGGGACTACAGGCGCCCACCACCACGCCCGGCTAGTTTTTTGTATTTTTTAGTAGAGACGGGGTTTCACCATGTTAGCCAGGATGGTGTCGATCTCCTGACCTCATGATCCGCCCGTCTCGGCCTCCCAAAGTGCTGGGATTACAGGCTTGAGCCACCGCGCCCGGCCCCCTAGATGTAGATTTTAAACAAATGTTTGATCATAATACTTTCATAATACTTTTTTTTTTTTTTTTTTTTTTTTTTGAGACAGAGTCTCCCTTGGTCGCCCAGGCTGGATGGAGTGCAGTGGTGTGATCCTGGCTCACTGCAGCCTCCGCCTCCCAGGTTCAAGCCATTCTCTCACCTCAGCCTCCTCAGTAGCTGGGACTACAGGTGTGCGCCACCACGGCTGGCTAATTTTTGTATTTTTAGTTGCAACAGTGTTTCACCATGTTGGCCAGGCTTGTCTCAAACTCTTGACCTCAAGTGATCTGTCCGCTTTGACCTCCGAAAGTGGTGGGATTATAGGTGCGAGCCACCACGCCCAGCCTATATATGCTTTTGCATTTTCCTACATGTATTTATCATTTAAGTGACATGAATGTCAAGACTAAACGTGTCTCTCAAGTTTGTTTCTTACAATGTGGGCAGTGAGCTTTACTGGAGTCTTCGGTGAAGGCTTAGATCTGGGTGAAAAATTTCAAGACTTCTGTGGAAGTAGAGTATTGGGATTTATGAGATAAAATATTTTTTTTTTTATTTTATTTTATTTTTTGAGACAGAGTCTTGCTCTGTCACCCAGGCTGGAGTGCAGTGGCACAATCTCCACTTACTGCAAGCTCCGCCGCCTCCCGGGTTCACACCGTACTCCTGCCTCAGCCTCCCTAGAAGCTGGGACTACAGGCGCCCGCCACCACACCTGGCTAATTTTTTTGTATTTTTAGTAGAGACAGGGTTTCACCGTGTTCGCCAGGATGGTCTCGATCTCCTGACCTCGTGATCCGCCGGCCTCAGCCTCCCAAAGTGCTGGGATTACAGGCGTGAGCCACCGCGCCTGGCCAAGATAAAAGACTTTTTAAAGGATAACATGAAATTCTTGTGATAAAAGTGTTCTATATCAACTACGGTTGTGATTACCCAACTTTGCACATAGAGTAAAATTGCATTGAACTAATTAGGCACACACAAATGAACGCATGCAGGCCTGGTGAAATCTGAAAATTGGTGGATCATTATCAGTATCAGTAGGCTGGTTATGAAGTTCTAGTATAGCTATGCAAGATGTTACAGCCAGGCATGGTGGCTCACGCCTGTAATCCCAACACTTTGGGAGTCTGAGGTGGGTAGATCACCTGAGGTCAGGAGTTCAAGACCAGCCTGGCTAACATGTTGAAACCCCGTCTCTACTAAAAATACAAAAAATAGCTGGGCGTGGTAGCGGGCGCCTGTAATCTCAGCTACTCAGAAGACTGAGACAGGAGAATCACTTGAACCCAGGAGGTGGAGGTTGCAGTGAGCCGAGATCATGCCACTGCACTCCAGCCTGGGCAGCAAGAGCGAAACTCTGTCTCAAAATAAAAAAAGATGTTACTGTTGGGGGAAACTGAGTAAAGGGTATGAAAGGGTATGTGGGATCTCTCTGTATTGTTTCTTAAGAACTACACATGAGTCTACAATTATCTTTAAAAGTTTAATTAGATCTTTTAAAAATAAACAATTTATGGTTGGGTGTGGTGGCTCACGTCTGTAATCCCAGCACTTTGGGAGGCCGAGGCAGATGGATCACTTGAGGTCAGAAGTTCGAGACCATCCTGGCTAACATGGTGAAACCCTGTTTCTACTGAAAATGCAAAAATTAGCCAGGCATGGTGGCTCACACCTGTAGCCCTACCTACTTGGGAGACTGAGGCACAAAAATTGCCTGAACTTGGGAGGTGAAGGCTGCAGTGAGCCGAGATCGCCCCACCGCACTCAAGCCTGGGCATCAGAGTGAGACACTGTCTCAAAAAATAAAAATAGGGGCTGGGCGCAGTAGCTCAAGCCTGTAATCCCAGCGCTTTGGGAGGCCAAGGTGGGCAGATCACGAGGTCAGGGGATCGAGACCAACCTGGCTAACACGGTGAAACCCAATCTCTAAAAAAAAAAATACAAAAAATTAGCTGGGCATGGTGGCGGGTGCCTGTAGTCCCAGCTACTCAGGAGGTTGAGGCAGGAAAATGGCGTGAACCTGGCAGGTGGAGCTTGCGGTGAGCCAAGATCACACCACTGCACTCCAGCCTGGGTGACAGCGAGACTCTATCTCAAGAAGTAATAATAATAATAATAATAAGGCCGGGCACTGCGGCTCACGCCTGTAATCCCAGCCCTTTGGGAGGCCCGAGACTGGTGGATCACTTGAGGTCAGGAGTTCCAGACCACCCTGGCCAACGTGGGGAAATCCTGTCTCTACTAAAAATGCAAAAATTTAGCTGAGTGTGATGGCGCGTGCCTGTAATCCCAGCTACTTGGGGGGCTGAACTGGGAGAATTGCTTGAACCTGGGAGGCGGAGGTTTCATTGAGCCCAGATTGTGCCACTGCACTGCAGCCTGGGTGACAGAGAGAGACTCTGTCTCAAAAAAAATAAAATAAATAAATAAACAATTTCTTAGAAAGTAACTTTGAAATCCTTGTGAGATGCTCAGTAATGCATTATACGTAGTTCATTTTCCTCCTTTTAAAGAATGCCCCTCCCTCAAAAAGAAAAAAGAAAAGAATAAAAAGAGAAAAACTAAAGGAAGAAAATGCCAAAGGAAAAACTGAGATTACCAGTTTATTCCTAAGTGGTTAGTACCTTGGTACTCATCTTTGATGTCTTCAGGAAGCCGTTTGCAAGGAACCCCTCATGTAGTACAGAAAAGACAGTGGGGAACACATCAGCCAGAGAAAAGTGAAACCTCTTAAAGGGTGAATTGCCTTTAAGTGGTTCAGAATTGCTGTTGTCATCTAGGAGGTTAATAGCAGACTTTTCATTAGTGTCATTTCTCTCTCTGATTATTAGCCTTCGATGACTTACTTCTGACCAGTAGCTTTCAAACTTTTTTTTTAAACTACAACCTTTAGTAAGAAATAACTTTTACATCAAAACCCCAAATGAATAAATGCGTGTGTTTGTGTGTTCACATATATATGTAACTGAAACAAAACTTTCACAAAACAGTGTTCACCCTTATATGTGGTACATGCTGATATTTTCTATTCTACTTAATTTTTTAAAATACCAGTTATGGCTCAGTAATTTAAGTTCTTAATTCTCAACCTGCAATTTGGAGAAACACTACCTCAGCCCGCTAAGTGAAGTAGTCTAAACTTTTTAGCATGACATTCAAGGCCTTCCTCATCTAGCTCCATTTGCCTACCCATCGCTGGCTCCCACTCCACCTCTATAGCTAAGTGGCATTTTCAGCATTTCTTGAACCAGCCTCACACTTCCCTCCTCTGTGCCTTGACACTTACTGATCCCTTTCCCCAGGTCTCCTTCCCTTTTGTTCATGTTCTCACCTCTTGGCTCCTGTAGTCTACAGTCTGTGGTAGCATTAGTATGGAGTGTCTGTCGCTCTTCAGAGTTGTCCATGAGATCAGGCATGTGTCCTAGTCATCCTAAGTTCACATGTCACTCTGTGAATTCTCCCCTGAGTTGACCAATGTTTTGGCCAAAACTTTTGACCAATGTTTAAAAAAAATTTTTTTTTATGAAGTCACAATAATAAATACATTTTATATTAGATGAAGTGCATGCATTCATTAAATATATTTTGTACAAAACTGACTGAAACAATTTCATGACATATCCATACTATTTGCACCTTCATATTTTGTATTCTTTTCTAGTTATTTCTTTTCTTTAACCCATTACTTGATTCCAAAAACCACAGATTGAAAAACATTGATCTAGGTCATCTTTCCTCACTCTGTCATCTGCAGAAAGCTCTGTTACCTTTATATTGTATTACGTGTGTATATATATATATATATATATTTTTTTTTTTTTTTTCTTTTTTTGAGATGGTGTTTCGCTTGTGTTGCCCAGGCTGGAGTACAGTGGCACAGTGTTGGCCAAGTGCAACCTCCACCTTCTGGGTTCAAGTGATTCTCCTGCCTCAGCCTCCCAAGGATCTGGGATTACAGGCACCCGCCACCACACCTGGCTAATTTTTGTATTTTTAGTAGAGATGGGATTTCACCATATTAGCCAGGCTGGTCGTGAACTCTTGACCTCAGGTGATCCGCCTGCCCGGCCTCCCAGAGTGCTGGAATTACAGGCATGAGCCACCGCACCCAGCTTTTTTTTTTTTTTTTTTTTTTTTTTTTGAGACAGGGTCTTGCTCTGTTACCCAGGCTGGAGTGCAATGTTGGCACCTTAGCTCACTGCAATGTCCACCTCCTGGGTTCAAGAATATGTTCTATTATATAATCACTGTTAGAAAGAAGTCTTTATTGTTTCAAGACTCACAAAGAAGACCATTCATTTCATTTCTTTTTGTTCCCACAAGAAGATTTGTAGAGAATGTTTATTGCAGCATTTTTTTCATAGTAAAAAAATTTTAAACAATGTAAGTAATAGGGCAATGGAGAAACTGTTTTAGTTGTACAATTAAATATGAGGAAATTAAAATGAATACACCAGATACAAACATTTCAGTATGGAAAACCTTAATATAATGCTTAATGGAAAAGCAAGTTGCAAGATGATACACATATTATCGTTAAGGTATATTAAAATACATGACTACTATATGTTGTTTGTATATATATGCATACCTATACTGATTTGAATGACAGACAACATTAGATAAAGCTTACCTCAGCCGGGCACAGTAGTTCACACCTGTAATCCCAACACTTTGGGAGGCCAAGGTGGGTGGATTGCCTGAGCCCGGGAGTTGGAGAACAGCCTGGGCAACATGGCGAAACCCCATCTCTACCAAAACAAAAAAAAGCCAAAAATTAGCCTGATGTGGTGGTGCATGCCTGTAGTCGCAGATACTCAGGAGGCAGAGGTAGGAGGATACCCATCACTGGAGCCCTGGAAGTCGAGGTTGCGGTGAGCCGAGATTGCACCACTGCACTCCAGCCTGGGCATGGGCGTGACAGCCTACTTCCCCCACCAAAAAAAAAAAAAAGAAGAAGAAAGGAAAAATAAAAGAGCTTACCCCTTGGCAAAAAGGGAGAGGAAATAGGATAGGTGCTGGGTTTTGTTATCTTTCTTTTTTTTTTTTTTTTTGAGGCAGAGTCTCGCTCTGTCGCCCAGGCTGGAGTACAGTGGCGCCATCTCAGCTCACTGCAAGCTCCGCCTCCCGGGTTCCCGCCATTCTCCTGCCTCAGCCTCCTGAGTAGCTGGGACTACAGGCGCCCGCCACCGCGCCCGGCTAGTTTTTTGTATTTTTTAGTAGAGACGGGGTTTCACCGTGTTAGCCAGGATGGTCTCGATCTCCTGACCTCGTGATCCGCCCGTCTCGGCCTCCCAAAGTGCTGGGATTATAGGCGTGAGCCACCGCGCCCGGCCGTTATCTTTCAAATATTGCTTTTAACACTGAAATCAGAAGCAAACATAGCAAAATGTTAACATTTGCTAAGTCTAGGTGGTAGGTACAAGACTGTCTACTATTTTATATTCTTTTTTTTTCTTATAAACCTGTATTGCCATCTTAGAATGCCATTATTACCTGTCTCCAAGCTACTTCTCTGAAAGCAGGGCACATTAGCCATGATCTGAGGTTTTAGATTAAGTTATACTCAAGCCTTGTCTTTCTTGTACTTAGATGCCACATCTGGCTATGCTTTGTAAGTATTTACTAGACAGTGTTTGCAGTGAGTTCAAGTTACATGGCCATTTCCTCAGCAGGACAGGGGAGGCAGTCTTTCTGGGCTAGGCTGTTTGCATTTTCATGTGTTGAGCCATTATTTTTTTTCTGGATTAAGTGTTAAGGCAGGAGGCATCTGACCTTAAAAGTTCAGGGTATTGGAACAAGATAGATGATAAGATTATACCTGTTAAAGACTTTGATAGCAACCAGGGTCTTACGGAATCCTACTGTTTGGACATCACTATTTCCCACAGAAACAGATATCATTTGTAAGATTTTTTTTTTTTAAATCTGCCATTCTCCTGTGACAACACACTCATTTGTTTCAATTTGCATATTTCAATTTGATCTCCAGTCCTGAGTTGTTTTCTATCACTTTTCCCCCAATCATTCTTTATTATCTTAATTTTTTTTTTTTTTTGTACAGACCGGGTCTCACTATGTTGCCTAGGCTAGCCGTGAACTTCTGACCTCAAGCAATCCTCCTGCCTTGACCTCCCAAAGTGCTGGGAATTTATAGGTGTACACTACCCCACCCAGCCATTTCTTTTTTTTTTTTTTTTTTTGCAACAGTCCCGCTCTGTCACCCAGGCTGGAGTGCAGTGGCGCCATCTTGGCTAACTGCAACCTCCACCTCCAGGGTTCCAGCAGTTCTCCTGCCTCAGTCTCCCAAGTAGCTGGAATTACAGGCACCTGCCACCACACCCGGATAATTTTTTGTATTTTTATTAGAGACGGGGTTTCACCATGTGAGCCAGGCTGGTCTGGAACTCCTGACCTCAACTGATCTGCCCACCTCAGCCACCCAAAATGCTGGAATTACAGGCATGAGCAGTCACGCCCGGCTTCACCCAGCCATTTCTTTGTTGTTATTATTATTAATACACCTTATAATTTAGAGCAATTTAGACTTACATAAAAATTGAGCATTATTAATGCTGTTAACATCTTAGTGTGGTGTATTTCTTATAATTAATGAGCCAATATTGATAAATTATTATTAAGTTTATACTTTAAGTTTCATTCTTTGTGCTGTATAATTCTTTGTGTTTTGTTTTTGTTTTTGTTTTTGTTTTGTTTTGAGACAGGGTCTCGCTCTGCTGCCTAGGCTGGAGTGCAGTGGCACGATCTCGGCTCACTGCAGCCTCTGCCTCCTGGGCTCAAGTGATTCTCCTGCCTCAGCCTTCAGAGTAGCTGGGATTACAGGCATGTGCAACCATGCCAGGCTAATTTTTGTATTTTTAGTAGCATCGGGGTTTCGCCATGTTGACAAGGCTGGTCTCAAACTCCTGGCCTCAAGTGATCCTCATGCCTTGGCCTCCCAAAGTGCTGGGATTACAGATGTGAGCCACCACGCCCAACCTTTTTTTTTTTTTTTGAGACAGTGTCTCACTCTATTGCCCAGGCTGGAGTGCAGTGGCTCAATCTTGGCTCAGTCAACCTCTGCCTCCCATGTTCAAGCGATTCTTCTGCCTCAGCCTCCCCAGCAGCTGGGATTACAGCCACCCACCACCTTGCCCGGCTAATTTTGTATCTTTAGTAGAGATGGGGTTTCATCATGTTGACAGGCTGATCTCGAACTCCTGACCTCAAGTTCTTTGCCCACCTTTGCCTCCCAAAGTGCTGGGATTATAGGTTTGAGCCACCATGCCCAGCCTGTGTTGTATAATTCTATAGGTTTTGAATTATAGATTTTGAATATATAGGTTTTGAAATGTATAATGTCATGTATCTACCATTACAGTGTAATACAGAATAGTTTCACTGCCACTTCATTTTTATCTCTGTACTCCAGTGCCTAGTACAGGGCTTGCAAATGTTCCATGAATGTGTAATAATATCCCATCTAAAATTAAATATGAGCAAAATAAATTCAGTAGTACAGTACATTTAAAGAATAATTTGCCACAACCAAATAGAATCTCTCCTGGGAATAAAAAGGATGGTTTAAAATTAGAAAAATGTTTTTTTTTTTTTTGTTTTTTTTTTTTTTTGAGACGGAGTCTTGCTCTGTCGCCCCAGGCTGGAGTGCAGTGGCCGGATCTCAGCTCAAAAAATGTGTTAATATATCCCATTAGTCTGTCAGATAAGATAAATAATAAAAGACAATATATAGAGAAAAATCAGAATTCAGAGCATACTCCTGACTTTAAAAAAATATGAAAATTAGAATGCTTTATTAACATAAAGATGATATTTCAATTAACAATCAACATTTAGGCCGGACACAGTGGCTCAAGCCTGTAATTCCAGCACTTTGGGAGGCCGAGACGGGTGGATCACGAGGTCAGGAGATCGAGACCATCCTGGGTAACATGGTGAAACCCCGTCTCTACTAAAAAAATACAAAAAAACTAGCCGGGCGTGGTGGCGGGCACCTGTAGTCCCAGCTACTCGGGAGGCTGAGGCAGGAGAATGGCGTAAACCCGGGAGGCAGAGCTTGCAGTGAGTTGAGATCCGGCCACTGCACTCCAGCCTGGGCGACAGAGCAAAACTCCGTCTCAAAAAAAAAAAAAAAAAAAGGGTCAACATTATGTTCAAAGAGAGACATTTTCTTTTTCTTTTTTTCTTTTTTTTTTTTGAGATGGAATCTTACTCTGTTGCCCAGGTTGGAATGCAGTGGCATGATCTCGGCTCACTGCAACCTCTGTTTCCTGGGTTCGAGCGATTCTTCTGCCTCAGCCTCCAGAGTAACTGGGGCTACAGGCTCGCACTACCATGCCTGGATAATTTTTGTATTTTTCATAGAGATTGAGTTTATCATATTGGCCAGGCTGGTCTTGAACTCCTGACCTTGTGATCTGCCCGCCTCGGCCTCCCAAAGTGCTGGGATTACAGGTGTAAGCCACCGCACCAAGCCCAAAGAGGCATTTTCTAATGGGCACAAACGAGGATGGCAACTGTCTTACTTTTTGTGTAATTCCGGAAGTTCTAGCTAATGCAGTAAAATGAGAGACAGAAATAAGAGTTACCATTTTGTGAAAGGAATTCTCATTATTATCAAGATAATAGGATTGGAAAAAAAAAAACCAAACTGAAAATGTGTTAAAATCATTAAGAGTTCAATAAGACAGCTGAACATATAATAAAGATACCAAAGTGAAAAGCTTTCCTATATAGCAATGACCAGTTAGAAAAATTAATGGGTTAAGAAGAACCTTTCATAAATAGCAACCTTAACTAGAAATATGTAGGACCCCTTAAGTTAAAAAGTCAAAATTGTACTAAGACCAAAGGGAAAAAAAATGACAAAAATCTACTTAAGATTTTTATCTTAATGTAGTAGTAAAAAGTTGCAAACAAGTTGGGTTTGGTGACCCATACCTGTAGTTCCAGGTACTTGGGGCATTCAAGCAGGAGGATTGCTTGAGCTCAGGAATTTGAGACTGTGGTGCACTGTGATGGCGCCTGTGAGTAGCCACCGCACTCCAGCCTGGGCGACAGAGCGAGACTCCATCTAAAAAAAAAAAGAAAAAAAAAATGTAAACAACCTAAATGTCTCCCAAAAGGAGAATTATTTATGCCCTCTGCTCCACCCTCTTTTTTTTTTTTTTTTTTGGAGACAGGATCTCACTCTGTCACCCAGGCTGGAGTACAGTGGTATGATCATAGCTCACTGTAGCCTCAAACTCCTGGGGTCAAGCCATACTCCTGAGTAGCTGGGACTATGGACACATTGCACTGTGCCCAGCTAATATTTTTAAAATTAAAATTTTACGCCTGTAATCCCAGCACTTTGGGAGGCCAAGACAGGCGGATCACGAGGTCAGGAGATCGAGACCATCCTGGCTAATGCGGTGAAACCCCGTCTCTACTAAAAATACAAAAAATTAGCCGGGCGTGGTGGCGGGCGCCTGTAGTCCCAGCTACTCAGGAGGCTGAGGCAGGAGAATGGCGTGAACCCGGGAGGCGGAGCTTGCAGTGAGCCGAGATCTCGCTACTGCACTCCAGCCTGGGCTACATGTGAGACTCCATCTCAAAAAAAAAAATTTTTTTTTTTGTAGAAGTGACATCTCACTTTGTTGCCCGGGCTGGTCTCAAATTTCTGGCCTTAAGCAATCCTCCTGCCTTGGTCTCCCAGAGTACTTGGATCATAGGTATGAGCCCCTGTGCCCAGCCTATTTATACCCCACGTTGTTCCAAAATTATTTTAAGCTACCTTTCATATTGTACTCTATTACATAAAAATAAATAATTCAGGCAGGAAGAAATATGAGGGATGGGCCACAGATTTTATTCGGAGCTTTCTAGCAGCCAGAGTCAAGAAGGAATGTGATCCATCTTCATACCATAAAATATTGAATTGCTTGCGATAAACAACTCTTCTAGTACTGAGACCAAAGAGAAAATTTTCTTATGGGTCTCCAAGAGAGGATACCATATAGAACAGACAATGATCATTTGGTCCACTAAACAAAACAGTAACTGACTTTATAGAGCTGTTTCTTATTGAAGTTCCTTGTCACACAGTGCCAGTGAGCAGCTTTGTGAAGAGTATTTGCAGGGGGTGGTGAGGTTGGTGATGGTTGTGGCTGGGATGAACATGAGGATAGGCTGGTGCACTGGTCTGAGGGTCAGCTCAATGGAGTGGTATATTTTAGAGATTATGGTTCTCACCTGATATGTTCTGCTACCGTGGTGTCCTATGAATCTTCACAAGTTGACCACTGAATTTTTATCAATGTGTTACATTTATTTTTGCAGCTGGTGAGGATCAAAACTGCTAAGAAATCTGTCAGATAGTGGTGTGTGGGATAAGATCTGCAGCAGCCACGAGGAGTGCCAGGCAAGAGGCAAGAAAAGCCACTTAGACCAGCACCAAGGAGTGTGTAACAGGGGCTGGAATGAACTCTGTTCTGTAAATGTTCCCTCAACTTACATTTTGATGAGTGCTGTGGAGAGCAGGTAGTCTGTGTTTGGTCAGGGTTAGGTCCATATGCTTTTATAGTTGACTGGGGTAGTTGACAGTCCCTGAGGCAGGTGGAGAAGCCTCATGAGCTGAGATGCTTGAACAGAAGGCTGACTCACTTCCACACAGAGGTGGGAAGAAGTAGCTAAGGGCATACCAAGATTTTCCTTAACTTCAGGTCTGATCTAACACATGTTGGAAAGGGCAGTCAAGGTTTCCACATCTCTGTATCTTAGAGCATAATAGCCACATTTTAGTCTAGAAGAACTCTTATTTTATTTTACTTTATTTTATTTTTTGAGACAGGGTCTCACTGGCACTCAGGCTGGAGTACAGTAGTAGCACAGTCATAACTCAGTGTAACCTTGCACTCCTGGCCTCAAGTGATCCTCTTGCCTCCGCCTCCCAAGTAGCTAGGACTAGAAGTGTGCACCACCACACCTAACTAATCTTTTTATTTTTTTGTAGAGACGGGGTCTTGCTGTGTTGCCCAGGCTGATCTCAAACTCCTGGGCTCACGTGATCCTCTCACCTTAGCCTCCCAAAGTGTTCGGTTTATAGATGTGAGCCACTCCGCCTGGCTTTGTTTTTTCTTGACTGTCTGTCAGGGCCAAGAGGGGAAGAGGGAACTGCCTGGGACAGTGAAAATAAAACCCTGTCAAGTCCTAGAGCCCCCTAACCTCAGCCATCTGCTGGCGGCCAGCGCCATTCTGCTTTTGCCTGTCTCTAGTGTCATCATCTATGTCAGTAGCGTATTATCTGCTTTCCTTTGGCATCCTAGGCTTGCTTTTCCAAGGAGGAACATTTTATTTCGTTGGCTTGGCTGTATATTTATTTTAATGGTTCTATATTCAATTAAATTGAATGGCTTAATTTTACTTTTAAAACAAACTGACAGGAAGCTACTGTGCTAGTTGGGCAGGGAAGCTGGGGGAAATGCTGCTCTAAATGAGTTCTGGTGTCCTGCCTTAAAAGAAATAACTGTAGGGGTTCTGAGGATATTTGCAGACACAATGCATCAGATACGTCATTCATTTTTACTTATTGTGGAGAACACGAAAGGTATCAGAAGCCTGGAGACATTGTTAATATAATCTTTCAGAAAAGGAATTGTAGAAACTTTAGTCCATGTAGATTCCAGGCCAGATTCTAAAATTATCTGGCAAAGCAAAGGTGTGTGTGCCTCAAAGTGGGAAGCACTAGGAGTTTCAACACAGGCTCACAAAGAGCAGGAGACTTTAGGCCAGGGGCTCTCTACCCCATGAGATTCATGTTACTTCTATCACAATGAACTTAAAGCCAAATAGTATAACCTACTTATGTACACACGCTAATGTGTGTAGGTCCACACACACATACACACCCTTCCCCCACCACACACAGAATGCCCTAACAGTACTATAAAGGAAAAAATTTTAGGTATGATAATAAAATTTATTCTCATGTATAAATGTTTGGGTGTGACCATATTAGAAGGCATAAAGAAATATTCAGAAGCTTTTACCATCATGCAGGAGCATGTGGAATGCAGACTGCTACAAATGCAGACTGGCTGAGGTGGAGAGCTTTGCTCTCGGTGATGTGATTTTCAGAAATGGTGGGCATCTCTTGGTAAAGGTCTGAACAAAACCAAGTATGACCTTCCTTTGGCTTACATGGAAGTTCCCATCCTAGGAAATTTAGCATATATGAAAACCATGTTTAAAAATACTTTGTGTTTATATGTAAAACTGAGTTAGGGGCTAAGCTGAGGTAATATACATTTACAAGGCCCATGACAGATCTTCACTGTGCAGCAACTATCCACTCAAATGTTGCAGGATGCTCAGTATGCCTGGCTCCTGCAAGTGGCTCCTACTGATTATGACAACAAAAGGGGCCCAGAGGGTGACCCTGTCCCTGTTGGGCTAACAGAATTTTTAATGGCCATGACTGTCAGGGAGAAAAGCATAAATGGCTCGCTGGCCTCACCAAGGAGTTGAGTTCCACTGGAGAGGTCTGCCACTGGGAGGGGTGTTTTCAGTGGCTTCCCTGCTTCTCTACGGAGTTACCAGAAGCCATTGGAATTGGCCATTAAAATGACTGCTTGCATTAGATCATTAGATGTCCTTTTTTTTTTTTTTTTTTTGAGGCGGCGTTTTGCTCTTGTTGCCCAGGCTGGAGTGCAGTAGCACAATCTCGGCTCACTGCAACCTCCACCTCCCGGGTTCAAGTGATTCTCCTGCCTCAGCCTCCCAAGTAGCTGGGATGACAGGTGCCCACCACTGTGCCCAGCTGCTTTTTGTATTTTTAGTAGAGATGGAGTTTCCCCATGTTGGCCAGGCTGCTTTTGAACTCCTGACCTCAGGTGATCTGCCTGCCTTGGTCTCCCAAAGTGCTGGGATTACAGGTATGAGCCACCGCGCCCAGCCTAGACGTCCTTTTAAGGTGCTTTTCAACCCTAATAATTTCTTTCTTTTCCTTCCTTTCTTCCCTCCCTCCCTCTCTCTCTTCCCTCCCTCTCTCTCTTCCCTCCCTCCCTCCCTCTCTTCCCTCCCTCCCTCTCTCTCTTCCCTCCCTCTCTCTCTTCCCTCCCTCTCTCTCTCTCTCCCTCTCTCTCTTCCCTCCCTCTCTCTCATCCTTCCTTCTCTCTCTTCCCTCCCTCCCTCCCTCCCTCTTTCTCTTTTTCTTTCTTTCTGTCCCTCCCAACTTCCTTCCTTCCTTCTGTTCTTCCTTTCTTTTTTTCTTCTTTTCTTTCCTTTTTTTTTTTGAGACGGAGTCTTGCTCAGTCGCCCAGGCTGGAGTGCAGTGGCGTGATCTTGGCTCACTGCAAACTCCGCCTCCCGGGTTCATGCCATTCTCCTGCCTCAGCCTCCCAAGTAGCTGGGACTACGGGTGCCCGCTGCCACGCCCAGCTAATTTTTTGCATTTTTAGTAAAGACGGGGTTTCACTGTGTTAGCCAGGATGGTCTCCATCTCCTGACCTTGTGATCCGCCCGCCTCGGCCTCCCAAAGTGCTGGGATTACAGGCGTGAGCCACCGCGCCCGGCCTCTTCTTTTGTTTTTTCCTTTGAGACAGGGCCTCACTCTGTCACCCAGGCTGGAATGCAGTGGTGTGATCATAGCTCATTGCAGCTTTGAACTACTGAGCTCAAGTGATCCTCCCACCTCAGCCTCCCAAATAGTTGTGACTACAGGTGCCTATCAGACATAGCAAGACCCCTACAACTTTTTGTTATAGAGATGGGGTCTCTACAACAAGACCAGCTATGTTTCCCAGGCTGGTGTTGAACTTCTGGGCTCAAGCAGTCCTACCACCTCAGCCTCCCAAATTGTTGAGATTACAGGCATGAGCCACCACACCCAGCCTCTAATAAATTTTCTATTTCTTAGTGATGTGTTTGACTCATTATTTTCATTTTAATAAGAAAACATAATTGCATTGACAAGTATTAAATGACAAGGATGCTTACCACCACTGCAATTATTTTTTGTGACCCTTTCCATTCTGAACACTCTGTCATTTCTCTGAGCTCAGCTACTTTTGCCACTCCCTTCCTGTGGCGACCCCCAGCACAGCTGATGGGCCTTGCCTCCATTGGATCTTTGGAACAGCTGTTGGCCAGAGAACTGGCAGGTCTTTGCTAACCTGTTGAGCCTGCCAGAGAAGTCTTCTCTATAATTTTTCAGTGACTGATTTTTCCCCAACATCATGTATAGGATATAAGGAAAGTGAGTATAGACTGTTGAGAGCGTGTGTGTTCAAGTTTTTGTTGCTATCCTGTTTGATTCTCTTAAGAATCAAGGTCTGAAAGTTTAGAATTGAATTTTACATTTTCTAATACTTAGTTTTATTTCTTATTTAAGGCTGCTTCTGATGCTTGGAAGCTATCCTCTCAGCCACAAAGATGGTAATAAATCTTTGCCTCCCACAGTTCAGACCAAGAATTCACTGCAACAAGGTAAACAAAACAAATATATATACATAAATATATGCTATCTTTGTCATGTGTTTCATCATTTCCTGCCTTATGTGTGTGGATTTGATTCAGGCTTACTGCACTTTTGCCCTTGTTACTTTAGATTCCATCAGATGGTATTTAGGTAAGCATGGGGCAGGCTCACCTCTGGAATCACAGCGCCACGATGAGGTGAGCTGTGACTCATTTTGTGCAGGGTCCTCTTCACTGTGCTCTTTGTTCTTTGATGATCAATCTCAAGTCTTGTCAAAGTCATAGCAAAGGTAGAAATACTTTCTCTCCCCCGCAGTTCTCTCCCCAGATACTGTTTTGAAGGGAGTTTTGGTTGGATTGGGCAGGATTTTGTTGCTTGCTTTTTTTTGGTGGAGGGGAGGGCAAGGAGGTGAGGGACACGGGGTCTTGCTATGTTGCCCAGGCCTATCTAACTCCTGGGCTAATGGGATCCTCCTGTCTCAGCCTCCCAAGTAGCTGGAACTACAGGTGTGTGCCAACATACCCAGCTAAGTTGCTCGTATTTTTAAGGTTGGGCAATACTTGGGGACATGGTTGCCCTTGGCCTTTGATCTGATCTTGGGTGCCTGCAGAAAAATCTGGGACAATTCAGTTTAATAGAGGAAATTTTAAAACGAGGAACCTCAGGCTTAAGCGTTTTCTTACAAGCGACAAATTGTCTTCATTTGGATCATTGTATCTTGCTTTTTTTTTATTAAATCTAGATATCAGCTGATGGTTATGAAGTAGAAAATCTCATCTCTGAAGATCTCACAAAGAGAAGTCATGGTTTCAGGACAGAGTATTTCATTAAGCCACCAGTCTATGTGACAGTTTCATTTCCCTTTAATGTGGAAATCTGTAGGATCAACATAGACCTCACAGCTGGGGGAGGTCAGAACGTCACCGGCCTGGAAATGTACACATCTGCCTCATCTAGCAGAGTGTCTTGGAATACTCCCCAGTGCCGGACCCTGGGCCCAGCTGAGCCATCTGTCCCAGACAAGGAGGCGTTCACCTTGGTAGGCAAAGTCTTACTGAAAAACCAGAGCCAAGTGGTGTTTAGCCACAGGGGCTTCAAGGCCAGGCCCCCTTTTGGCCCGATGGAAGCCACACTCCCCTCCCCTGCTGTTGTGGCCCAGGAGCTCTGGAATAAAGGGGTTCTTTCCCTTAGCCATGTGGCCCACCTAAGGATCTGTATCACCCATGTGACAGGCGGCGGTATCCCTTGTATCAAGCGGTTGGAAGTGTGGGGTCAGCCGGCCAAGACCTGCTCCCAGGAGGTGATAGACAGCATCCTGCTGGTCGCCTCAGAGAACCTGCCTCAGGATGTGGCTCTGCAGGCCCCAACCTTGCCCATGGAAAGTGACTGTGACCCCGGGGACCAATGTGAGAGCCAGCAGGCCCCCTCCAGCCTGCAGAAGCTGGCCGAGATCATTCAGGATGTGCCTGAGGAGTTCCTGGATCCCATCACCCTGGAGATCATGCCTTGTCCCGTGCTGCTGCCCTCAGGCAAGGTCATCGACCAGAGCACGCTGGAGAAGTGTAACCGCAGTGAAGCCACATGGGGCCGAGTGCCCAGTGACCCTTTCACAGGGGTAGCTTTTACTCCACACTCTCAGCCCCTGCCTCACCCCTCCCTCAAGGCCCGGATTGACCATTTCCTGCTCCAGCACTCTATCCCTGGCTGCCACCTGCTTGGGAGAGCACAGACGGCATTGGCAGTGATCCCTTCTTCCATTGTTCTGCCCTCTCAGAAAAGGAAGATAGAGCAGGCTGAACATGTCCCAGACAGTAACCTTGGTATAAATGCTTCCGGTTTTTCTGCCACAAGCCCTTTGGTCTTACCCACTACCTCAGAGCACACTGCTAAGAAAATGAAAGCCACCAATGAACCCAGCCTGACACACATGGACTGCTCGACAGGTAATTCAGCATCCTGTGTCTGTGGCCGGGCTCATCCATCTCCTTCCCAAGAGCTCTCGCTCTGCTGCCCTTTGCTTTGTGCTTGGCCAGTTTACATTCCCAAGGCTGTGCCTGTGCTGCCTCCTTCCCATTTCCCATCCTGGGGCCCCTCAGCTTTGTCTTCAGATTAGGGACAACCTGGAGCCTTGGAGGGGTTCCATGTGTTCTCGTCTGTTCTCATCTGTTCTCGTCTGTTCCGAAGCTTCAGTCTGCATGTTTCGCTCCTCTGCTGGTGATGGTCCCATGGGCACTATTGCCTTCCTTGGGGTCCCTTTATGTGCCCTGGCCTGGTCAACAGTTTTTCCTAGGTTTGAAGCCTCTGGTCAGAGCTGCTGGGAGGAGAGATGCCAGTCCCTCAAAGCAGAGTATGTCTTCTGGTGCCTTCTTTGTGTTACTCATGCGTCAGTGGGCTCCTCTTGGTGTTGTTTCTGTCACAGAGGTACAAGGATACATTGCATGGAGGTTCTCCGCGCCCCCCGCCCCCGCCTTTGTGGCATGAGGACACAGAAAAGGAAAAAGGACTAGGTTTGTGGGCCTTCCTTTCAGGAGAGGGTTACTGAAGAGAAAAGCAACACTGAAGAAGGTGTACTCAGTAAATGTGTGGACAAATTACAACATTTTCTTTGTGTTTCTTTTCTGTTGTTTTTTCTGTTTTTCTTCTTTATTGCATTTGGCAGGATCCACCAGGTAAAATTGCAACATTCTTTTTTTTTTTTTGAGATGGAGTCTCGCTCTGTTGTCCAGGCTGGAGTGCAGTGGTGTGATCTCGGCTCACTGCAAACTCCACCTTCTGGGTTCATGCCATTCTCCTGCCTCAGCCTCCCGAGAAGCTGGGACTACAGGTGCCAGCCACCATGCCCGGCTAATTTTTTGTATTTTTAGTAGAGACGGGGTTTCACCATGTTAGCCAGGATGGTCTCGATCTCCTGACCTTGTGATCCACCTTCCTCGGCCTCCTAAAGTGCTGGGATTACAGGCATGAGCCACTGCGCCCGGCTTCTTTTTTTTTTTTTTTTTTTGAGATGGAGTCTTGCTCTGTCACCAGACTGGAGTGCAGTGGCATGATGTCGGCTTACTGCAACCTCCGCCTCCCAGGTTCAAGAACTTCTCCTGCCTCAGCCTCTGGAGTAGCTGGGATTACAGGCGCGTGCCACCAGGCCCAGCTAATTTTTGTATTTTTAGTAGAGAAGGGGTTTCACCATGGTGCCCAGGATGGCCTCGATCTGTTAACCTCGTGATCTGCCTGCGTCGGCCTCCTAAAGTGCTGGGTTCTGTGAGCCACTGTGCCCAGCCTGCAACATTGTTGAGTATGAGATTTAAGGATCCTGGCTTCCTGCCTCTTCCCTGGGGCGTTGCCAGTGATTTCTGGGGCCAGTGATGCTGCTGTCACCTGAGGTGAGTAGCCCTGGTTCACTGAGTGACCTCTGCAGCTGAATGTGTTCAGTGTGAATGCCTCAGCGTAAGCCAGATGTTGGATCTTAGGCTGAGATAGATGTTTTTTTGTTGTTGTTGAGATGGAGTCTCACTCTGTTACCCAGGCTGGAGTGCAATGGTGCGATCTCGGCTCACTGCAACCTCCGCCTCCCAGCTTCAAGCAATTCTCCTGCCTCAGCCTCCCGAGTAGCTGGGATTACAGGCATGTACCACCACACTGGCTAATTTTTTGTATATTTAGTAGAGACAGGGTTTCACCAGGTTGGTCTTGAACTCGACCTCAGGTGATTCACCCACCTTGGCCTCCCAAAGTGCTGGGATTACAGACATGAGCCACCGCGCCTGGCCTGAGAGAGATGTTTTTATCATGTTAAAGAAGTATTGGTTATCTATTGCTAGGTAATAAATTACCCCAAAACTTATTGGCTTACAGCAACAAACATTCATTGTCTCATAACTTCTGTGGGTCACAAATCCCAGCATAACTTGGCTGAATTCTCTGCTTCAGGGTCTCCCATGGCTGCCATCAAACTGGTGGCCGAGGCTGTGGTCATCTCAAGGATCAACTGGGGAAGCATTTACTTCTAGTCTCACCCGCATGATTGTTGCAAGATTCAGCTCGTTGATGCATTGTTGGACTGAGGCCTTACTTGCTGGTTGGCTGTTGGCCAAAGGCTGCCTTCAGTTCTTTGCCACATGGGCCTTTCCATAGGGCAGTGCCCTGTGTGGCAGCTGTGCGTTCCAGAGAGAGTGCACAGATGAGGGAAATCCATCTTTTAGAATGTAATATTGAAAGTCACACTCCTCACTTCTATTGTATTCTTATTTTTCCCAAGGTATTTGTTAATTGCTTATTTATAATATCAAGAGAAATGATTTCTTAGCCTCCATCTTCGTATTTCTTACTTCGAGAACACAGATCAGTGACAAACTTCTGTGTAATTCAACCCAAAGAATTCCTTCCTTCCTTCCTTCCCTCCTTCCTTCCTTCCTTCCCTCCCTCCCTCCTTCCCTCCTTCCCTCCCTCCTTCCTTCCTTCCCTCCTTCCTTCCTTCCTTGCTTCTTTCCTTCCTTCCTTCCTTCCTTCCTTCCTTCCCTCCCTCCCTCCGTCCCTCCCTCCCTCCGTCCCTCCCTCCCTCCGTCCCTCCCTCCCTCCGTCCCTCCTTCCCTCCTTCCCTCCTTCCCTCCTTCCCTCCTTCCCTCCTTCCTTCATTCCTTCATTCCTTCCTTCCTTCCTTCGAGATGGAGTCTCACTGTGTCACTCAGGGTAGAGTGCAGTGGTGTGATCTCAGCTCACTTCAATCTCTGCCTCCCGGGTTCAAGCAATTCTCATGCCTCACCCTCTGGAATAGCTGAGACTACAGGTGCGTACCAACACGCCTGGCTGATTTTTGTATTTTTAGGACAGACTCTCACTCTGTCACCCGGCCAAGAAATTCTTTATATTCCAAAATTACTTTGCACTCTGAAAGATACCAGCCTTCCTCATTTTCTCATAATCCTTCATGGAATCATCATTTCTGTAGAAATCTGTGTGTGAGCCGAGTATGGTGGCTCACTCCTGTAATCCCAACACTTTGGGAGGCCGAGGCAGGCGGATCATGAGGTCAAGAGATAGAGACCATCTGGCCAACATGGTAAAACCCCTTCTCTACTAAAAATTAACAAATTAGCTGGGTGTGGTGGTGCATACCTGTAGTCTCAGCTACTCAGGAGGCTGAGGCAGGAGAATCACTTGAACTCGGGAGGTGGAGGTTGCAGTGAGCTGAGATTGTACCACTGCACTCCAGCCTGGGCGACAGAACGAGACTCCATCTCAAAAAAAAAAAAAAAAAAAAAAAAAGAGATCTGCCTGTGCCTTCTTTCTTCTTTCAGCTGCAGCAAACTTAGCTGCAACCCCCAGGAACACAACGAATGCACCAACAATATGAAACCTCAGACACCTGGCCAGAGGGCCGCTCATCTGAGGTTTCGTCAAAGCACCGGAAGCCACGGTAGTGGTTGTCCTTGATAGGTATGTCAGCCTCAACACCAGTGTCCTTCCTGCCTGGTGGAGAAATGGATCACTGTGTTCTGTTTGTTAGAAGCAAGTCTCTAAGTCCAGCCCACTCAAGGGGAGAGGATACCCAAGAACATGAATAGCAGGAGGTAGGGTTTACCTGGAGACATTTCAGAAACCCTCTTCTACCACTGATTTCTATTTTATTGAGTATTTTTATCCAGGATTGGGGAATCAAACTTTGTTTCATGCTTTTCAGTATCAGTGGAAATTATGTTATTATTATTATTTTTTTTTTTTGAGACAGAGTTTCGCTCTTGTTGCCTAGGCTGCAGTGCAGTGGCGCAATCTCAGCTCACTGCAACCTCTGCCTCTCGGGCTCAGGCTATTCTCCCACCTCAGCCTCCTGAGTAGCTGGGATAACAGGCATGCGTCACCATACCGGCTAATTTTGTATTTTTAGTAGAGATGGGGTTTCACTATGTTGGCCAGGCTGGTCTCGAACGCCTGACCTCAGGTGACCCACCCACCTCAGCCTTCCAAAGTTCTGGGATTACAGGCTTGAGCCACTGCGCCTGGCCCCTCAGATCTTTTAATGTAATAAAATATGTTAATAGGTTTTCTAATAGTGCACCATTCTTACATTTGTAGAGTAAACTCCATTTGGTCATGAATCTTTTAATGTTAATAGTTTTCTGTTTTGTTTTGTTTTTGTTTTTGTTTTGAGACGGAGTCTCGCTCTTGTCACCCAGGTTGGAGTGCAGTGGTATGCTCTCACCTCACTGCAACCTCTGCCTCCTAGGTTCAAGCTATCCTCCTGCCTCAGTCTCCCAAGTAGCTGGGATTACAGGTGCCTGTCACTACACCCGGCTAGTTTTTTGGTTTTTTTTTTTTTTTTTTTTTTTGAGACAGAGTCTCGCTCTGTCACCCAGGCTGGAGTGCAGTGGCCCAGTCTCGGCTCACTGCAAGCTCCGCCTCCCAGGTTCACACCATTCTCCTGCCTCAGCCTCCCGAGTAGCTGGGACTACAGGCATCTACCACCACGCCCAGCTAATTGTTTTTTGTATTTTTAGTAGAGACGGGGGTTTGCCATGTTGGCTAGGCTGGTCTCAAACTCCTGACCTCAGGACACCCACTCACCTCGGCCTCCCAAAGTGCTGGGATTACAGGCATGAGCCACCGCGCCTGGCCCCTCAGATCTTTTACTGTAGTAAAATACGTAATAGGTTTTCTAATACTGCACCATTCTTACATTCGTAAACTCCATTTGGTCATGAATCTTTTCATGTTAATGGTTGTTTTTTTTGTTTTGTTTTTGTTTTTGTTTTGAGACAGAGTCTCGCTCTGTCACCCAGGTTGGAGTGCAGTGGTGTGATCTCGGCTCACTGCAACGTCTGCCTCCCAGGTTCAAGCGATTCTGCTGCCTGACCCTCCCAAGTAACTGGGATTACATGCACCTGTCACCACACCTGGCTAGTGTTTTGTATTTTTAGTAGAGACGGGGTTTCGCCATGTTGGCCATGGAACTCCTGATCTCAAGCGATCCATCTGCCTCAGCCTCCCAAAGTGCTGGGATTACAGGCATGAGCCATAATGCCTGGCGTGTTAATGGTTTCTTTTTTGTTTTGTTTGGTTTTTTTTGGAGACAGTCTCTCTGTCGCCTAGGCTGGAATGCAGCAGCGATGCAATCTCTGCTCACTGTGACCTCTGCTGCTGGGATTTAAGTGATTCTCCTGCCTCAGCCTCCTGAGTAGCTAAGACTACAGGTGCACAGCACCATACCCGACTAATTTTTTTTTTTTTTTTGAGATGGAGTCTCACTCTGTTGCCCAGGCTGGAGTGCAGTGTCACAATCTCGGCTCACTGCAACCTCCGCCTACCGGATTCAAGTGATTCTCCTGCCCCAGCCTCCCGAGTAGCTGGGATTACAAGCGCTTGCCACCATGCCTGGCTAATTTTTGTATTTGTAGTAGATATAGGGTTTCACCATGTTGGCCAGGCTGGTCTCGAACTCCTGACCTCAGGTGATCCGCCCACCTTGGCCTCCCAAAGTGCTGGAATTACAGGCGTGAGCCCCCTAACCTGGCCAATTTTTTTGTTTTTTTTAGTAGGGATGGGGTTTTGCCATGTTGGCCAGGCTGGTCTCAGACTCCTGACCTCAGGTCATCTGCCTGCCTCAGCCTCCCAAAGTGCTGGTGGCTCACAGGCGTGAGCCACCATGCCCAGCCCTGTTAATTTTTTTGTTTGTTTGTTTTGGTAGTGACGGAGTCTCACTCTGTCACCCAGGCTGGAGTACACTTGTGCAATCTCAGCTCACTGCAACCTCTGCCTCCTGGATTCTAGCAATTCTCCTGCCTCTGCCTCCCTAGTAGCTGGGACTACAGGCACACGCTGCCACGCCCAGCTAATTTTTTGTATTTTATTAGAGACAGTGTTTCACCATGTTGCCCAGGCTGGTCATGAACTCCTGAGCTCAGGCAATCCACCTGCCTTGGCCTCCCAAAATGCTGGAATTACAGGCATGAGCTACAGTGCCTGGCCCCTGTTAATAGTTTTTAATGGTTCTGTTTGCTAGTGTTAGGATTTTTGTATTCATTAGTGAAGTTGGACTGTAGTTGTGTGTGTGCGTGTGCCATCTTTGGTCAGGTGTTATCAATGTATTTTTTTGTTAAATTTAGAATTTTTTCTTTTCTGTGCTCTGGAACAATTGAATAGTATTGGAGTACCCACTCTGCCTGTCTAGTAGAAGTTCCTGTGATTGTCAGTGCCTGGTGCTTGTGGAGGGTAGCTCTTTGACACTCTTTCTTTCTTCCTTTCTTCCTTTCTTTCTTTCTTCTTTCTTTTGTCTCTTTCTCTTTTCCTTTCTTTCTCTTTCTTTCTTTTCTTTCTTTCTCTTTCTTTCTTCCTTTCCTTTCCTTTCCTTTCCCTTCCTTTCCTTCCTTTTTTTTTTTTTTGAGATGGAGTCTCACTCTGTCGCCCAGGCTGGAGTGCAGTGGTGTGATCTTGGCTCACTGCAACCTCTGCCTCCTGAGTTCAAGCGATTCTCCTGCCTCAGCTTCCTGAGTAGCTGGGATTACAGGCACGCACCACTAATTTTTGTATTTTCAGTAGAGACAGGATTTGGCCATGTTGACCAGGCTGGTCTTGAACTCCTGACCTCAGGTGATCTGCCTGTCTCAGCCTCCCAAAGTGCTGGGATTACAGGTGTGAGCCACTGTGCCTGGCCTGGCAGCCTTTTCTTTTTCCTTATGGAAATTATTCTATTTAGAGTTGATCATTCTTTTAGTTTCCTATGTTCTTCTAAAAGACTATGCAAATAGTATGCTTAATGTTTATTTCTGTGTCTTTGGTTTTAAGAGTAAATTCTAGTTAACACGACCTTCAGAAACTCCTGGAAGCATCTGAGATGCAGTGGGGTGGAACAAGGAAAAACGTCCTTAGACATCAATGTCAGTTTGTGGAGGCCTCAGTCCTGTTGGCCTTGACAGACTTGGTGACTTAGGACCACGCTGACTAGGGCTCCTTCAAGGCCCTAAACTGATGTCCTGTGTCCTGCTAACAGTGGACAGAAGGTTCCGTTCCCCTCTTTGGGACAGCATTGCAAATTTTGCTGCCAGGCAGGTCCCTGGGGCTTTTCTTGGGCAGCTGTCCCCCTATCCCTTTGGCCTTCACCCTCACTCCATGGCTTGGCTTTCTATTGATCCTACACTGAAGGTTCCCTAAATTGTGGCGTGGTCAACGTGGGGTCTTAGTTCTATTCGGTAATAACTGCTTTGTTTTACTTAACAGGGAAGAGAGGACATGAACCCTAGAAAATGCAGATGAACCCCCCTGGGGGGTGATGGGGTCCCCAGAAGGGTGGAGTTAGGGAAAGAGAAGACTAAGGCCGCTGGGGAGGGAATGGGGGCCAGGGAGCAGGAGTCCAAATCTGGCATTTGCTTGCCCCAGTTATTTTCTTGGCCAGCAAGGAGGCCTTTAGAAAGGAGGCTGGGCACCGTGGCTCACGCCTGTAATCCCAGCACTTTGGGAGGCCGAGGCAGGTGGATCACGAGGTCGGGAGATCTGGCCAACATGGTGAAACTCCGTCTCTACTAAAATACAAAACATTAGCCAGGCATGGTGGTGCACGCCTGTAGTCCAAGCTGCTTGGGAGACTGAGACAGGGGGATCGCTTGAACCCAGAAGGCGAAGGTTGCAGTGAACTGAGATGGCACCCCTGTACTCCTCAGCCTGGGCGACAGACCAAGACTCCGTCTCAAAAAAAAAAAAAAAGGAGGGTGCAGTTCTGCAGTTGAGCCACGAGGTGGCTCATGCCTGCCTAGCAGTTTCTCCAGGAGAAGAAAAGCCTGAAGCGGGTGGGATGGGCAGGAACTGCCAGGATTCCAAGGGCTTCACCTCCCGGTGTTCTGTTATAGTCTGCCAGTAGACATTAGAATGGAGTTTCATTACATTGATGTGTGAGATTGGAGGTGCCGTTTTTATAGCCCTCGAAGGACTTGGGGTTGTTCTCTTTTGCGGAGCCTGTCTCTGGATGTTGTGCTGTGCGCATCTCTCGACAGGTCCACTGTCCCACGAGCAGAAGCTGTCACAAAGCTTGGAAATTGCCTTGGCATCCACCCTTGGCTCCATGCCCTCCTTCACGGCACGGCTGACCAGGGGACAGCTCCAGCACCTTGGCACAAGAGGGAGCAGCACTTCCTGGAGGCCTGGCACCGGCTCGGGTAACATGGGCCCCGCCATCTCCTTGGAGCCTTGGAATGGGTGGTCTGTTTTCTGTGTCTGGATGCTGGGCCAAGTCCCTGGGGGCTCTGTGGACCTGCCTGGCCAGCCTCCCCTTTCAGTTCCAACACCCAGCCTGGGAGAGAACCTGTTCTCCTGCCTTTTCCAGGGGTAGTTGAGGGGCTGCCTATGAACTTAAACTCCTCACAAGAAAAGCTTTCTTTAGTCAATTCTTAGTAATTCTGTGGATATAGGGCTTGGCCACCCTCTGCTGTGTTTCCTTGTGAGATCTAATGTTATTTTCTCCTGAGGATTTTTGTTTCTCTTTTTTTTTGTTGTTATTTATTTATTTATTTATTGAGGCTGCGTCTTGCTCTGTTGCCCAGGATGGAGTGGCACAGTCTCAGCTCACCCTGGCTAATTTTTTGTATTTTTAGTAGAGACGGGATTTCACCATGTTGTCCAGGCTGGTCTCGAGCTCCTGACCTCGTGATTTGCCCTCCTAAGCCTCGCAAAGCTCTGGGATACAGGAGTGAGCCACCGCGCCTGGCCTTTTTTGTTATTTTTTCTCATCTAGTCTGTCTCCAATCTGACATCCAGGGCACTTTATGTAAATGTAAAGAGAGGTTTGGTTGGGTTTGTTGTCCTCGTCCCTTCAGATTAACACTTCCATCAGTGTCTTAGAAAGAGCAGTGGCAGCTTATGGGCCAATTTTGCCTAAAATGAACCTTGGCCCCTACTGTATGCCAGAATCTATTAGGATACAAAGCAAGAGAAACTGATTGCAGCACGAGGCATTTTTTATGAGATGGAGCCCATGCAACGCCTTCTCTCTTGGCTTTTAGGCTGTTTTGCTTCTTTTCTCCTGTCTTCGGTGGTCCCTCTTCAGTTTCCATTGCCAATTGCTTTCTCTACCAGCTCTGGCTCTGGACTCTTTAATCTCAATACTCTCTGTTACCCAAGTGAGAACCCACGTCTCTGGCGACTGCCCATGTTTCCCTGTAGCTTCTGCCTCTCCCTGGAACTAATCCTGCCACCCTGACAGCACTCAGCATCCTCTCTCTTTTTTCTTTTTTTAAGATGGAGTCTTGCTCCTGTTGTCCAGCCTGGAGTGCAATGGCGCAATTTCAGCTTACTGCAGCTTCCGCCTCCTGGGTCCAAGTGATTGTCCTGCCTCAGCCTCCCAAGTAGCTGGAATTACAGGGGCCCACCACCACGCCTAGCTAATTTTTGTATTTTTAGTAGAGATGGGGTTTCACCATGTTGGCCAGGCTGGTTTCGAACTCCTGACTTCAGGTGATCCACCCGCCTCGGCCTCCCAGAGTGCTGGGAATACAGGCGTGAGCCATCGTGCCTGGCCCCAGCATCCTCTCTCAAGGAAACATTCAGACTCTGCACTGCTCACATCTGCCTTCCAGAGCTTTTCCCCCTCACTGTCCCCTTCATCCCACCTGGGTAAGGGCAGCATCTTCTGTCTTGTAGTGAAGCTTCTAACACAGAACTCATTCTCCATTTCCTTCAGTGTCCCCATCCTGATATTCTGTTCATTATCAGGTCCTATCCATCCTCCCCCAAGGTAGACCTCAGGTTAGTCCCCTGCTCTCCTTCCTTGGCCCCTGCCCTGGCCGCAGCTCCCGCTGCCTCACCCCAGACTCCTGCAGTAGCTCCTGCTGGTATCCCCCATCCTTGCCTTACTGTAGCTCGTCATCCTTACAGCAGTCGGATCTTTTTATCATGTCAGCCCATCACTGTGTTCCACTCCTTCAAATTCTTCCATGGCATCCCCTGAACTTAGGATGAAACCTCAACTCCTGCTCCCTCTGAGGTCCTGCTTGCTGGAGCCCCCATGTCTCCTCCTCTGCAGTCTTATCTGAAGCCCACTCTCACTGTGTCTTTTTTTTTTTTGAGACAGAGTCTTGCTCTGTTTCACTCCGTTGCCCGGGCTAGAGTACAATGGTGCAAACTCGGCTCACTGCAACCTCCACCTCCACCTCCTGGGTTCAAGCAATCCTCCTGTCTCAGCCCCCACTAGTAGCTGGGATTATAGGCATACACCACCAAGCCCAGCTAGTTTTGTTTTTTTTTTTTTTTTGTATATTTAGTAAAGACAGTGCTTTGCCATGTTGGCCAGGCTGGTCTCAAACTCCTGACCTCAGGTGTTCGACTTGCCTCAGCTTCCCAAAGTGCTGGGATTACAGGTGTGAGCCACCACACCCAGCCTCACTATGTCTTTTTCTTTTCTTTTCTTTCTTTCTTTCTTTCTTTCTTTTTTTTTTTTTTTTTGAGACAGAGTCTTACTCTGTCGCCCAGGCTGGAGTACGGTGGCATGATCTCGGCTCACTGCAACCTCTTCCTCCCTGGTTCAAGCAATTCTCCTGTCTCAGCCTCCTAAGTAGCTGGGACTACAGGCGCCCACCAGCATGCCTGGCTAATTTTTGTATTTTTAGTAGAGACGGGGTTTAACCATGTTGGTCAGGCTGGTCTCGAACTGCTGACCTCAGGTGATCCACCCGCCTCGGCCTCCCAAAATGCTGGGATTACAGGCGCGAGCCACCGTGCCTGACCACTGTCTTTTTCTTTAATGGATAGTCTGTTCTTTGTGCTTGCTCTCCTTTCATTCTTCGTGGCTGGCTCCTTTTTATTCTCACAGCTCTTCCTACAGGAGGCCATGTTAGCCCACCCTGTTCAAAGCAAGTCCTCTTTTTTATCCTCTCACTTAATCACCTCAGTTTGCAGTTATATACTTGGGTTTCCGGTCTGCCCAGGGCACAATAATTGTCTTTTCATTGATGATTTCTTTTTCCTGTCACTGAAACTGCCCCTGGGGCTCTGGGCCTCTGAGACCTTTTAATGGGACTTCTGGTCGGTGCTGGGGGAATTGGGGCCCTCGCATGCTTCTGTGGTGTTGGGGCAGGTGTGGTTTTTAAAACTCTGATGAAAAATAAATTCTCATCATGCACTGTGGGTCAGGCAGGTCTCTGAAGCCTCTAGCAGAGCCTGTATGAAAGGGGCACCACTGAAAAGCAGTCAGCTCTTTCCTCCTACTTCCTCCCCTCCCTTCTTTCCCCGCTCTCCCCACCTTCATTCCTCCCTTGCTTCTCTCTCCCTCCCTTTCCCTGTAGAGGTTCAACTTTCCACTCACTGGGGAATTCTTGGCTTGTGTGCATAGGAGAGGTACCCGGTACTTTTATGTTGCTTAATGTTTGGCCCAAAGAAAACACCCACAGCCAGGCCACTCTTTCCTGGCTACAGTTCTCAGGGATGTGGAGGCAGGAACACTTCAGTTCCTGCTCCCCCGTGTAGGGCACCCCTGCCCTCCCTTCTTTGGTGCCTGGTGCCTGAGTGTCGATGTCAGGTCCATTCATCACATGTGGATGGAGCACTTGCCCTGTGAGGTGCTGTGCCAGGTCCTGAGGCCAGATGAGAAACATGGACATAGTCCTGACCCTCAGGGCCTGCAAAGCCTGGGGAGGAAGCAGGCATCCTACCTTGGAGGCTGAGAAGGGCTAGTGGGCTCTGAAAGCACAGGAAAGGGGCAGTCTGGGGTGGCTTCCTGGAATGAGTGTAGTCTGAGCGAGGTCTCCAGATAAGGACATTCTAGGCAAAGAGAACAGCAAGCACAAAGTGAGGGTGCCAGCAGCACAGAGTGTGCAGAGAAGTGATTGGAAGCTGCTGGACTCTAAAAGTTGAGACTGGTGTGAAGAGAGGTGAGGAGGCTGGGTGGGCCGTGCAGGGAGTCTTGACTGTCCCAAAAGATGGGAAGCCCCTAAAAGGTAGAAAGCAGGCCGGGCGCGGTGGCTCAAGCCTGTAATCCCAGCACTTTGGGAGGCCGAGACGGGCGGATCACGAGGTCAGCAGATCGAGACCATCCTGGGGTGAAACCCTGTCTCTACTAAGAAATACAAAAAACTAGCCGGGCGACGTGGCGGGCGCCTGTAGTCCCAGCTACTCTGGAGGCTGAGGCAGGAGAATGGCGTAAACCCGGGAGGCGGAGCTTGCAGTGAGCTGAGATCCGGCCACTGCACTCCAGCCTGGGCGACAGAGCGAGACTCCGTCTCAAAAAAAAAAAAAAAAAAAAAAAAGGTAGAAAGCAGAGGCATGGGGTGGTCAAGTTACATAGGTGGGTCATTGGAGGCAGCTTTCAGGACAGATTGAGAGGACAAGCCTGGAGCAGAGTGAATAAGTTAGGAAGAGATGCATTGAGCAGCCTGGATTATGGCGATGAAATGGACAGAGAGAAGGGCTTTAAGAAACATTTCTGAAGCAAATTGGTTTGAGGTTCCTTTGGGGTCCTCCAGAGAGTAGTGGCTAGGAATGGAGACATGGACCGCAAGGAAGACAGGCAAGCCCATCCCCTGTCACTCTCCAGAGGGACCACGAGGGAAGGAAGAGCCATGGCTGCAGCCTAGTAGGGCATGGCCAGAGCTGCTCACCGTGACCCTCATTCAAGGATACCCTGTAGGAGTTGCGGAAGGAGGGAGAGCCTTCCCAGAGGGCCAGAGCAGCACAGGAGCGGGATTGAGGAGTCAGGAGCAGGGCTGCCAGTAGCAGTGAGGGGTCAGCAGGCTGCAGGGCTGAAGGGAGCAGGAGCCAGGTCCCAGTGGCAGGTGCGCTGCAGCCCTCAGCCCTGTCTCTGCTGACCTCCCTTCTCACACTTCCCCATCCTTGGTACACTGGACTACGTGCTGCTTTTCCTTTTGTTTTTTGTTTGTTTGTTTGTTTGTTTTCCTTTTTTGTAGAGACAGGATCTCACTATGTTGCCCAGGCTGGTCTCGAACTACTGGCTTCAAGTGATCCTCCTGCCTCAGCCTCCCAAAATGCTGGGATTACAGGCGTGAGCCACCCCACTGGCCTGCGTTTTCCTTCTCTTGTCGCCTCTCACATTTCTTGCAGTTTATCTTGTCAGAGTGAGCTGTGCCTTGCTCCAGCCTTGGCCACCTATTGCGGGGGAAAGTATACCTTGCTAGGAGACCAGGAGAAAGGGCCCAGTACTGCCTGCTGCCCTCAGAAGCCAACTCTTCTCAAGCATCTGTAGAGGCACTGATATTTGGTCAAAGATGATAGAGAAGAGGCCTCCCAAGTTCCTGGGCTCCCTCTCCCGCTTCCACTCCCCTCCCTGATCAGCCTGGGGTGGGCTTGGGAGGGATGAAGCCAGATGCTGCAGCTGCACGGTGGGAAGCTCTGCCTCTCAGAGCAGCGTGGACCACGGAGCAGCTTTCCTAACCCTGGCCTGTTTTCCTTCCTGATTTACCAGAGCAGCCTGGGAGCATCCCAGGCCCCGAGTGTGCCTCCTGCAAAAGAGTGTTTTCTCCCTACTTCAAAAAGGAGCCGGTGTACCAGCTGCCCTGTGGCCACCTGCTGTGCCGACCCTGCCTGGGTGAGAAGCAACGCTCCCTGCCCATGACGTGCACAGCCTGCCAGCGGCTGGTTGCTAGCCAGGACGTGCTGCGGGTCCACTTCTGAGTGACTGGCCTCCACTGGAGGAGACCCATCGCTGGGAGGAGCTGAGGGGGAACAGGAGCAGGGCCACCGCACCCCTGAGGTCTGGCCAGGCCCCAGGCACAGAGCTGCCTGCTCCCTCCCGGGGCTCTTCTTCATCACCTCACAGTGTAGCACACTGCTTCTGCGCTGGTGGCAATAGGGCAACAAAGCCATAGGCCGGAGGGCGGGGGGATGTCCCTGCCTCCCCACCACTCCCCCTGCCTGAGCCCAGGGCCTGCTGGAGCCAGCCCCACCCTAGGCAGGAAGATGCCTGCTGAGGGCCCCCTATGCAGTTCGCATACCCCCCTATCCAGCAGGGCACTGTGGGTGGCTCACCCTAGATTGTGGCCGAGATCTCAGGAGTCTCTGCCTTCAGGGTCACCAAAAGTGGACCTTGGGGGCAGTGGGGGTGTCTGTGGAACGCATGACTCAGCCCCCCAACTGGCAGCCTTAATAAAGCGATGGTTGACGTCTGCTGTGGGCTTCCTCCTGGTGGCCTGACCATCTGTGTCGTCACACTCCTGTCACCCACCTACACCTACACAAGTGGAGCTCACAGGGTAGCTGTGTGCAGTCACTGCAGCCCGCCAGGCTGTCATTCCTGTCGACGGCCTGAACGGACACAAACTGGAATTTTCAGATCTGTCCCCTGCGTGGGGACTCAGAACCCAGGTTTGTAGGTGGGCATACGTGGTGGGAGGGTGAATGGCTCCCTCTGGCCAGTGCCAGCCATGCTCAGCTGGCTCCTGAAACCGCTCCCTGAGGGGGAGCACAGCGTTTCCGTGTGCGGCCGGTTTCAGGAAAAATACTTGTTTATAGGCTGCATCCTTTTTTCAGCCCAACATTTAACTTTATGGAGTCCCAAAGGGAAAATATATCCATATCCCTACGACTTGGTACTCTTACCAGATTCCAGCCACTAGAAGAACCTCAGTGAGAAAACATAGCCGCCTTTCCCTGTTCCCTTCTAAGCACGTTTGGGAAGGAGCTGCCTAGGGATGCTTTGTCAAGCTGTATTTTACCCTTGAGCTTAGCCGCAGGTGCTGTGAACAGGCCGTGGCTGCACTGCGCTTTCTTTTCCTTTAGGCTGTCCAGGGCTCTAGTCCACACCCAAGACTTTAGAGATCTGGGTTTGGGGTTAGGTTGCTTTTTTTTTTTTTTTTCCAATTGAGACAGGTTCAGTCTCTGTTGCCCAAGCTTGAGGGCAGTGGTGCAATCATAACTCATTGCAGCCTTGAACTCCTGGGCTTAAGGAATCCTCCCACCTCAGCCTCAGGTAGCAGGAACTATAGGCATGTACCACCATGCCCAGCTAATTTTCTTATTTTTTGTAGAGACAGGGTCTTGCTATGTTGTCCAGACTGGTCTCAAACTCGTGGGCTCAAGCGATCCTCCCAAAGTGCTGAGATTGCAGGTATGAGCCACTTTACCTAGACAAGCCTGCATTTTTTTTTTAGTTCCTACATCACTTGTCCACAAAGATGGCTTCAGAGAGGTGGTCACATGCTCCCCTCTGCTTCCCATTGGCACTGGCCTTGATGCAGCCCTCACATGAGATTTGAGGGTCTGCATGAATGGCCTGTGCCGCCCTGGCTGGCGAGGCTCCTGTGTGCCCCTGGCTTTCTGGGTTTGTGCCTCTCCAGAATCTTGCCTTACCCTCTGGTGTGCTTGTGTTCTTAGAAAAGCCCCAGCATGGCTGGGCACGGTGGCTCATGCCTATAATCCCAGCACTTTGGGAGGCCAAGGTGGGTGGATCACTTGAGGTCAGGAGTTCGAGACCAGCCTGGCCAACATGGCAAAACCCCATCTCTACTAAAAATACAAAAATTAGCTGGGCATGGTGGTGTGTGCCTGTAATCCCAGCTGCTCGGGGGACTGAGGCACGAGAATCGCTTGAACCCAGGAGGCAGAGGTTGCAGTGAGCTGAGATGGTGCCACTGCACTCCAGCGTGGATGACAGAGTGAGACTCCTTCTCAAAAAAAAGAAAAAAGCCCCAGCATGTAGCAAAAGCATTTCTTGGTGAGTGTGGGGGCTGGTGATTCCCACCTTCCACCTGTCATGGTCTCAGGGAACAGCCTACTTCCCACCAGCATCTTGACATCCACAGTGTACTCTGGCTGCTGGGAACCCATCTCTCTGGGAGAAATCCTGTCCACCCAACCCCAAGAGCCCTAGCGTGCAGTCAGCGTCAGCACAGCGCTCCCAGATGAGGGCCGGACTGCCTCCCCTTAAACAGCTGTGTTGGAGGTACTGCCTAGACTGCCTGCAGGGCCCTGGGGATCTGCAGTTCTAACAGGCTCCTGCCCCCAAGACTGGTCTGGTGGAAAACCCAGCCTGGGAGCCCCTGGAATGGCAGGCCCTGTCCTAGATACAGGTGGAGCCATGCCCAGGAGTTGCATTCGTTTTTCTTATTTGAAAGACTTCCCCCAAAAGGAAGTGGTCTTTTCACTACCCTTGCCAGAAACATGCTAAGCAGCTCTGTTTCTGTCCCCTAGAAAATGGGAATAAAATTTCTTTTGCTGTCACCTGGCTCTGTAGGCAGTGTATTTCTCACTAGACTGGACCCAGGCACAGAACAGCTGTAAACATGCAGAGTTTAGGTCCACAGACGGAGAAGACTCAGGATCCCAGAGCCTTACTGTGGCCCTGCTGCCCTCCAGGGACCTTCCACCCCCTCCATGACCACAGGGTCCGCGGGCACATGTCTCTTCCCCTTCCTGTGACATTGACTCGATGGCCCTCTGAACGCTGGTCAGGGCCATGGTACCCCTGTGGTTTGGTGGGAGCAAAGGGGCCCAGGCAGCACCAGTCTCCAAATCTCCCAAGGTGCAAAGGTCTACCCTGTGACTCTGCCTGTGGCCATTCTCTGTCCTCACTTGCAGTGGCTGGCTCTCCAGTTGCCCTTCCAGCCCCTGAGTAGGTGAAAGAGAGGCTGGCGTCAGAAAAGAAGTAGATGAACCAAATGGCCAGGAAGAAGAACAGCTGCTCACAACGTTCCATCTTCCTGCAGCTGGGCTGTGAAGCCCCGGAGCATCTGGGGCATGGGGCTTAGTAGCTTCTCCCAGCCCCACACCTGCCCGGCTTCCCCGCTAGCCCTCCAGCTTGAGGCCTCCCAGTGGCTGGGCACTTTTCCATTCCCCAGGAGATGGGCCTTCTGACGCTGGGTTGCTGTAAGTAGGTCTGCAGACAAAGAGTCCTGCCCTGGAGGAAACCGCTTTGCCTGCCTGGCCACCTGCCTGTGGTATTGTGACATTGTGAGGCTGGGCTGGCTGCCATTGTGATGGCCACTGGGGTGGGAAGCTGCTTCAGGCTGGTTTCTCCCCCAGGGCTCCTGTGGGCCTTTGTTGAGCAGGTCCTGGCTTCAGAGCTGCACCCCCCCCCCGCCCCGCCCCGGGGTAGGCCTGCTGTCACCTCACCTGGCTGCTCAGCGTGCTTGCCAGTGCAGGGTCTTTCCTTACAGTTCTGAATTGGAAGGGGCGTGGCTGGGTTGGAAATTAGTGAAAACTGCACTGTCCAGTAGAGTAGCCCCTAGCCACAGTGGCTATTCAATTAAAAGTAAACGAAATTTTAAACTCAGTTCATTACTCACAGCGCCCACATTTAAAGTGCTTGATAGTCACATGAGGTTAGTGGCTACTGGGTTTCAGCCATAATCCCAAAAGACACAGTCCCAAAAGCCATAACCCTGAATGTTGAAATCCCTAAAGATCAAAATCCCTAAAGTATAAAATCCCTGATGTCTAATTGAATCCCAAACCATAAATGACAGATTTGTAATTAGGTACAATCACGTCTTCTTACATTTGAACTTTTGAGATTGTGATGTTTAGGATTTCAGCCTTCAGGGATTTTGATCTTTTGGGATTTCAACATTCAGGATTATGGTGATTGGGATCCTGTTTTGGGGGTTAGGATCAGCACAGGTGGGTCCTATATTGTACAACACAGATATAGACCATTTCCACCATCACCAAAAGTTCTCCTGGACAGTGCTGGGTCAAAATAAGAGCTTGTTCTCCTTCCCTGTTATGAACTGTCACCTGAGAGAGGAGGAAAGCCCCCCGCCATGGGGGCAGGAGAACAGAACAATGGGGTGCAAAATCAGACAGTTTTCAGTTTTCAGTACGTTGAAATGTACCCCATTTCAGGCACCTCTCTGCAAGGGAGGGCGTGCATTACAGCTGCTGGGTGAGAGCTCCACCTGGCTGTAATGCACGCCCTCCCTTGCAGAGAGGTGCCTGAAATGGCTCTGTCTGTGCCAAGAGGTGTGACAAGATCTCCAGCGTGACACGGGACTAAGGGGAGGACATAGGAAGAAGACTTGGAATGGTCAAGTTTATTCCATCAGGGTTTTCACCAATAATAGGATAATGCTACCCTTAACCCAGCTACCAAGTGACCACCACACAAACATCTTGATGTTTTCCCTTCCAATGTTTTTCTGTAAAGAAAAAAATATTTATAGGTATATAGTGTGTGAGGCTGTTGCCTGCTATTTCTAACACTATCTCATGGACATTTGCCTTTGTCATTAGATACTCTTCTATAAAGCTCATTTGTAGGCCGGGCGCAGGGGCTCATGCCTGTAATCCCAGCACTTTGGATGGCCAAGGCAGGTGGATCACCTGAGGTCAGGAGTTCGAGACCAGCCTGGCTAACATGATGAAACCCAGTCTCTACTAAAAATACAAAAATTAGCCGGCGTGGTGGTGGGTGCCTGTAATCCCAGCTACTCAGGAAGCTGAAGTGGGAGAATCACTTGAACCCAGGAGACAGAGGTTGCAGTAAGCCAAGATGGCACCACTGTACTCCAGCCTGGGCGACAGAGCAAAACTCCGTCTAAAACAAACAAACAAATTCAGATTCAGTAAGGAAAAAGACTGATGGATGTGACTGCCTTAAAAAAAAAATCCCGGCCGGGCGCGGTGGCTCAAGCCTGTAATCCCAGCACTTTGGGAGGCCGAGACGGGCGGATCACAAGGTCAGGAGATCGAGACCATCCTGGCGAACACGGTGAAACCCCGTCTCTACTAAAAATACATAAAAAACTAGCCGGGCGAGGTGGCGGGCGCCTGTAGTCCCAGCTACTCGGGAGGCTGAGGCAGGAGAATGGAGTAAACCCGGGAGGCGGAGCTTGCAGTGAGCTGAGATCCGGCCACTGCACTCCAGCCTGGGCTACAGAGCGAGACTCCGTCTCAAAAAAAAAAAAAAAAAAAAAAAAAAATCCGCTGTGCATAGTGGCTTACACCTGTACTTCCAGCTCTTTGGGAGGCCAAGGAGCCTAGGAGTTTGAGACTAGCCTGGGCAACACAGGGAGACCCTGTCTCTACAAAAAATACAAAAATTATCTGGGCATGGTGGTGCATGCCTGTAGTCCCAGCCACTCAGGAGGCCGAGGCAGGAGAATCGCTTGAGCTTGGGAAGCAGAGGTTGCAGTGAACCGAGATCGTGCCACTGCACTCCAGTCTGTGCAACAGAGGGAGACTCTGTCTCAAAACAAATCAAAAACCTCTTACATGGCAAAATTCATTAGCAAGTAAAAATAAAAATTATAAGCTGGGAAAATATATTTGCAACCTATGTTAAATGGTTAATATCCATAACATATAGCTTCTAAAAATAACAGATTCACAAAGAAATACAAATGACTTTTAAACATGTAAACAATGTCCAGCCTCGCTCATAATATGATGAAATAAAGAGGACCATGAAATGCCACTTCTTGCTTAGCAGACTGGCGAAAATCTCCATGTTTGGTCACAATCTGTAGGTGAGAGTTTGGGTTAACGGGAGCTGTCATATACTACTGCTGAAAATACAAAGGATACAGTCTTTGGCGGGGAATGTGGCAGTACCTGGGCAAGTCACGTATGCATGTACCCTTCTACCCAGCCATCCTACATCTAGGATTCTAGTCCAAAGATCCCCTGGAAAAATATGAAAAGAATTCTAGCCCCACCAGCAGGCAGCCTGGGCACCCAGAGCTGATCTTTACAGGGCTGAGGAGCCATGCCGCCCTCCGTGGAGGCGCCAGCTGTGTCCAGCCTATGGGCCCAGAAGCAAGTGCTTTACACATGCATGATTTTATAAAGGAGATTATAGAGACCTTGGAGGCCATCCATGCATGTTAAAAACTTTTGCATTCAAAAGTGTTAATAAAAGTTTATATATTGAATAAACAATGTCCTAGGCATTGCACTAAATGCCTATGTATTATCTTATTTAATCCCCACTTGGAGTTAGGATGAAACAGAGGCTCAGACCACAAGGCGCTCCTCTGATTGCCTACACGACCTACAGAAGTGTCTTCACTTGGTTCCAGATCCACTGTGCGATCCAGAACCAGAGGCACAACGGAGTCTAATTATGGAATAACAACCTCATGACCAGGCTCCAGCACAGCCTTTGAAATTCAGTATAACACCTCTAGGCACAAAAATAAAAGATGCTCCCCCATAAAGGCTCAGCAGAGTTAGTCACATGTAAATATACGAATCTCCTGGTTGAAATGTGAATGGAAAAGTACTCGTCGTGTGCAGTTCCTGGGAGAGGAGGCACAGACAGGCTCAAGAATGGCCCTATCTGCGACTCAGGGCACTGGGTACTAGGATCCTGTTGAGGTGCGCTGCCTCTTTCCAGAGACCCCAGTGTGGGATACATGTGGCCAAAGAAGATCCAATTTGAAAAAGAAACTAAACTGGGTGTTGGGAAACCTTGTGAGAGTTGGTAACCAAAGGAGGCCTGTGTGGTCCTGGTGGAGTGGGAAGGTGTGAGGGGCAGACAGTGGAACAGGCCCAGGAAGAGGTCAGGAAGCAGAGGCGGGAGTCGGGAGCAAAGCTGGGCTGAGGCCTACAATGTCCTCTAAACTGCTGGAGAGAACTGGGCTTGAAAAGGGAGGGGACAGGGAATCAGCATGGGGAGACAGAGGCACAGGCTGGCCTCCCCGCCCATGATTCTTGATACCCTTCCCTTGGGCCCAGGGCCCAGACACCGGCTCTGACTCAGCGGATGAAATGCAACCCCATGGCTCATTAATTAGGAAGCCTGTAATTAGCCTGTCTCAGAAACCAGGAGCCTCCAGAGAGAGCCCCTCTCACCTGCCTTCCTCCCTCCCGCCAGAAGGATGACATCAAGCTGGGGAGGTCCGGCTCCTGGGACTGAGGAGGGGAAAGCAGAGTGTGAGCAATAGGGGGAATGAAATACCAGGCACGCATGCACGCGTGTCTGCATGCGACAGCCTTGGCGAATTGACCTTCAGTCATGAGATGATGGAAATTATGCTAAGTGGCCTAAACACTAAATGTTTCCTCTACTGAAGAAACCCCAGGGCAGGCTTGGGCGTGGCCCAGGTGGGTCTACAACACCTGCAAAGCTGCGAGCCCCTGCAACTAAATCTGAGAGTGAAACCGCTTCTGTGACCAGAATGTGGTTGGCACCGCGGTGTGACTCGGCAGTACTGCTTAGATGGCTGCTTTTAGCTGCCTCCCTCACGGATTCCCTGCAGCTCCTTTTGCACCTTTCTCTTCAACCTTGGATTTTTCCACCTTGGAAAAATCTGTTCCAAAGCTTAGTCTCCTTTCCTCCTGGCTTCATGCCACTGTGATTATTTGAAATTATTGGCTGCCAATTATTTGGCCCACTCTCCCAGCCAAAAGTGGGCTCTGTTCCTTCTCTTGACCTTGGAGAGGGTTGTGGCTGCTTCCACCTATAAAGCATGGCAACACTGACCTGTGATTTCTGAGGCTATCATAAAATGCCACATCACTCTGCCCTTGTTTTCTGGAGATTGACTCTTCGTCGAAGCCCTGAGCAGCCATTCAATGGCTTCAAGAGTGAATCCAGGCTGGGCGCAGTGGCTCATGCCTGTAATCCCAACACTTTGTGAGGTCAAGACGGGTGGATCACCTGAGGTCAGGAGTTCGAGACCAGCCTGTCCAACATGGTGAAACCCCATCTCTACTAAAAATACAAAAATTAGCTGGGTGAGGTGGTGGGTGCCTAATCCCAGCTACTCAGGAGACTGAGGCAGGAGAATTGCTTGAACCCAGGAGGTGGAGGTTACAGTGAGCTGAGATCTCGCCACTGTACTCCAGCAAGACCCTGTCTCAAAAAAAAAAAAAAAAAAAAAAAAAGTTGAATCCACCTCACAGGAAAGCAGGCAGTCCAGGCAACAGCGCCCCAACTGAGCTGAGCCTTCGGGCAACTCCCCCCCAAGTGCCCAGGCATGTGAGTGAAGAAGGCCCAGGTGATTTCAGCTTGTAGCCCTCCCTTCCTTCCTGTGGAGGCCCCAGACATTGTGGAACAGATAAAAGGTGTTCATTGTGACCTTCAGAACCTGTGAGCATAATAAAATGGCGGTGGGTTGATGCCACTGCATTTTGAGTGATTTGTTACACAGCAACAGTAACGGAAACAACCACAAAATCCTAGATAATTGCTACAACAGGGCTGGGGAAGGACGGAGAAACCAGGAGGCAAAGCCGGGATCCTCCTTAGCCAAGAGGGACTGCAAATGCTCCTATGCTGATAATTCGTACCCTTCACTGCTACTGGGCCCGGGCAGGCAGACAGAGGACACACCAACTCGACTGGTCATTTACCCAAGACCCAGGGTTGGGTCCATGGTGGGTCCTGGGGACGTAGTGACCAAAAGGACCACTCTCTAGTAGGACAGAAAGAGAGGGAAACATGTGAATAAAGCATGTCTAGGGCTCCACATTGACCTGAAGGAAGAGGAGGAGGAGGTTAGTTTTGCTAAGGTTAGGGGTGGGGGCAGGAAAGATGAGACTCAGGTTCTGATATCAGAAGATATTTCAGTGGGCCAAGTGTGGTGGCTCATGCCTGTAATCCCAGCACTTTGGGAGGCCAAAGTGAGAGGATCGTTTGAGCCCAGGAGTTCAAGACCAGCATGGGTAACGTAATTAGCTGGGCATGGTGGCACACGTCTGTAGTCCCAGCTATTCAGGAGGCTGAGGTGGGAGGATCGCTTGAGCCCAGGAGGTGAAGGCTGCAGTGAGCTGTGTTTGTGCCACTGCCCTCTAGCCTGGGCAACAGAGTGAGACCCTGTCTAAAAGAAAAGAAAAGATCTCAGTGGATTTGTAGGGGTGAGGGGTGCTTAGCTTTACAGCATTTATTTCCCTTCCTACTATCATCCTGGGTTCCTTTCAAGGCACTACCCTTTCTCCATTGCATTCACTCTGAAGGAGCTTTATTCAGACACTTGAGGATGGGCATCATCCAACCTAATCCAAAAAGCCAGTCCCTCCCTGGAGTAGGCATCTGAGCAGGAGATCAGGAGGAAGGCACCTGCCTCGGCCTCCCAAAGCATTGGGATTACAGGCGTGAGCCAATGCGCTGGGCAGGAAATCCTTTTTAAAACATTCTAAGGAACCCAGCTTGTTTGGAGGAGAATATAGATATGGATTAATCTTAAATATTGCTTAAACTACTGAAATAATAGAAATAAGATTTAAAAATAATCCATTTTAAGACAAGAAAGAAGGAAAAAGAAGTGAAAAGGTGTCATTGTAGATGGAAAACAGAAGCAATGAAACTGAAAGTTCGAGACCAGCCTGGGCAACATATGAGACCGTGTCGCTACAAAAAAAATTTTTTTTTAAATTAGCTGGTGGCAGGCTGGGTGCAGTGGTTCACGCCTGTAATCCCAGCACTTTGGGACGCCGAGGCGGGCGGATCACGACGTCAGAAGATTGAGACCATCCTGGCTAACATGATGAAACCCTGTTTCTACTAAAAATTCAAAAAATTAGCTGGGCATGGTGGTGGGCGCCTGTAGTCCCAGCTACTCGAGAGGCTGGGGCAGGAGAATGGCATGAACCCAGGAGGCGGAGCTTGCAGTGAGCTGAGATTGTGCCAGTGCACTCCAGCCTGGGCGACAGAGCAAGACTCCGTCTCAAAAAACAAACAAACAAAAAAATTAGCTGGTGACCGGGGGCGGTGGCTAATGCACTTTGGGAAGCTGAGGTGGGCAGATCACAAGGTCAGGAGTTCGAGACCAGCTTGGCCAATATGGAGAAACCCCATCTCTACTAAAACTACAAAAATTAGCCAGGGCCGGGCGCGGTGGCTCATGCCTGTAATCCCAGCACTTTGGGAGGCTGTGGCGGGCAGATCACGAAGTCAGGAGATCGAGACCATCCTGGCTAACATGGTGAAACCCCGTCTCTACTAAAAATACAAAAAATTAGCCAGGCGTGGTGGCGGGCACCTGTAGTCCCAGCTACTTGGGAGGCTGAGGCAGGAGAATCGCTTGAACCTCGGAGGTGGAGGTTGTAGTGAGCCAAGATCGCGCCACTGTGCTCCAGCCTGGGCAACAGAGTGAGACTCTGTCTCAAAAAAAAAAAAGTAGCTGGCATGGGCCAGGTGTGGTGGCTCATGCCTGTAATCCCAGTACTTTGGGAGGCTGAAGCGGGTAGATCACTTGACATCAGGAATTCAGTCTGACCAATATAGAGATACAAAATTAGCCAGGCGTGGTGGCACATGCCTGTAATCCTAGCTACTCGGGAGGCTGAGGCAGGAGAATCGTTTGAACCCGGGAGGCAGAGGTTGCGGTGAGCCGAGATCGTGCCATTACACTCCAGCCTGGGCAACAAGAGAAAACTCCGTCTTAATAATAATAATAATAACAACAACAACAACAACAACAACAATAAGCTGGCAGGGTGGGTTGGGCTTGTAGTCCCAGCTACTTGGGAATCTGAGGTAGGAGGATTGTTTGATGACTGCACCACTGCACTCCAGCCTGAGTGACAGAGCTGGACCCTGTCTCAACAATAACAAAAAGAAAACAGAAGCTAAATGTTTGCAAATGAATCCAAGTACATGGGCAACCACCATCAATGTTAACAGATTAAATTTGCCTTGTTAAAAAAGGAGCTCTCAGGTTGAATAAAAAATAAAATATTTGCCGGGCATGGTGGCTTACACATGTAATTCCAGCACTTTGAGAGGCCAACACCAGAGAATTCCTTGAGGCTAGGAATTCGAGACTAGCCTGAGCAACATAATAAGATCCCATCTCTACAAAAACATAAAAAATAAAAATTAGCTGGTCATGGTGGTTGGTACCTATAGTCCCAGCTACTAGGGAGGCTGAGGCAAGAGGATCAGTTGAACCCAGGAGTTTGAGGCTGCAGTGAGCTATAATTGGACCACTGCACTCCAGCCTGGGCAACAGAGCAAGACCCTATCTCTAAAAAAAACACACACGCCAGCACTTAAGGAGCTGTGGTGGGTGGATCACTTGAGGTCAGGAGTTCAAGACTAGCCTGGCCAACATGGTGAACATGGCCATCTCTACTAAAAAAAAAAAAAAAAAAGAAAGAAGATAAAATGTAATAAAGGTATAAATCTTTATATTTATAGGTATAAATCTCTATAAACCCTATAGAGATTCAACACAATCAGAGGTTGGTTCTTTAAAAAATCACATGAAAGGAACCAGGCACAGTGGCTCACGCCTGTAATCCCAGAACTTTGGGAGGCTGAGACAGGTGGATCATATGAGGTCAGGAGTTCAAGACCAGCCTAGCCAACATGGTGAAACCCCATCTCTACTAAAAATAAAAAAAATTAGCCGGGCAGTAGTGGCACGTGCTTGCAGTCCCAGCTATTCAGGAGGCTGAAGCAGGAGAATCGCTTGAACCCAGGAGGTTGCGTGAGCTGAGATAGCACCACTGCACTCCAGTCTGGGCAACAAAGTGAGACCCTGTCTCAAAAGAAAAAAAAAAAGTCACATAGAAAGCACCAACAGAGAAGACCCGGCAGCACTGCCTGGAATTGGCGTACCTTTGGGGGCTGAGGACAACGGTGTGGCACTCAGGGGGTGTGGACAAAGGTGAGAGTTAGCAGGGCCAGACCTGCAGGCCTCTTGGACATGTCTGGGCATTGTCCAGAGGGCAGTGGAAAGCCATGGACAGGTTTTGAGCAGGAAGTGGCATGGTCAGTCAGGGAGGCAGAATGGGATGGCTCTGAAGATAACCTGGGGCGGAGCCCAGGCATGTGAAGCAGGCCAAGGCACTGGGAGGCCAGGAGCAGGCTGGGGCAGGGAGTTTGGGAACTGGGGCTGATAGGCTTCTTGCTCAGTAGCTCTGCCTGGCTTAGCTGTGTGGTCCTGGGCCACGGGGTCTCTCTGTGCTACAGGGTCCTCACACGTGAAGTGACCTGCACAAGTCTACAAATGCCTTCCAGCCTGGGGCTGGGGACAAATACCCACTGACTGACTCAGCAGCCAGTCCCGTCCCTCCTCTTCCTCACCAACAGGACCCCATTTTGTCAGGGGCCGGTGAGCACACCTAGTCTTAGGGGTGAGCCTTGACTGGCCCAACCCAAAGAAGGCAGCGGGCTGGTGGTGCTTGCCCTGCCTGGAGGGATTTAGGGGTGGGGGCTCTGGGCAGGTTTCTCCTCCTTAAGAACAGAGAGGCTCAGAAGAGGGAACCCATTTTGTGGCTGTCCCCTTGCCACGAGGAAGGACACTCAGACATGTGGAGGGTACCAGACAGGAGTGAGGAAGCCCCAGATGCCATCCCTGAACTTCCAGCCAGACCTGGGACCACCCACCTCCCAACTTGAATCATAGTAAATTACAAAGGTCCTTGGGGTTTAGTCACTGCTATTTTATTTTGTTTATTTTATTTTTTTATTATTATTTTTTATAAGACAGGGTCTGACTGTGTCACCCAGGCTGAAGTGTAGTGGCATGATCATAGCTCATTTCAGCTTCTGGTTCCTGGGCTCAAGCGATCATCCTGCCTCTGCCTTGCGAGTAGTTGGGAACACAAGCATGCGCCCCCATGCCCAATCTTTTTTTTTCCCCTCTTCGAAGATGGGTTCTGGATGTGTCACCCAGCCTGGAGCGCAGTGGCTATTCACAGGCAGGATCCCACTACTTATTAGCACAGGAGTTTTCACCTGCTCCATTTCCGATCTGAGTCGGTTCACCCCTCCTTAGGCAACCTGGTGGTCCCCTTGCACCCAAGAGGTCACCATGCTGATGCTGAACTTAGTGTGGACGCCAGCTAGGCATAGCCCACTACAGCACAGGCAGGAGTACAGTAGCATGATCATGGCTCACTGCAGCCTCTGCCTCCTGGGCTCAAGCATTCTCCTGCCTCAGCCTCGGGAGTAGCTGGGACTCCAGCACCTGGCTCTGCTAAGGTTTTGAGGCAGTAGTGTGGTGAACGGCACAGACCCTGGAGCCTGAGTTTGAATCCCAGATCTGCTGTTTATTACCTGTGCGTCCTTGGGCAAGTTATTCAACCTCTCTGTCCCTCAGTTCCTGTCTGCAAATAGAGATAAAAATACTTCCTCCTTCACAGGGTTTATGTGATTCAAGGAGGAAAATAAATGTAAAAGGCTTAAAACAGTGCTGGCACACACTCTGATTTTTTTTTTTTTTTTCTCGAGACAGAGTTTCATTCTTGTTGCCCAGGCTGGAGTGCAGTGGCGCAAACTTGGCTCACTGCAACCACCGCCTCCTCAGCTCAACGATTCTCCTGCCTCAGCCTCCCGAGTAGCTGGGATTACAGGCGTCCACCACCACTGCCGGCTAAATTTTGTATTTTTAGTAGAGACGGGGTTTCACCATGTTGGCCAGGCTGGTCTTGAACTCCTGAGCTCAGGTGATCCACCCACCTCGGCCTCCCAAAGTGCTGGGATTACAGGCGTGAACTACCGCGCCCGGCCGCACACTCCGTGTTTTTATTGCCTGTGGTTTAGCATGTTCATAGCCCGCGCGTCCTGTATGACGGCCTTACCACACACACACACACACACACACGCGCGCGCACACACGCACACACACAGTTGGGTTCTCTCTTTCACATCCCTGCACAAACTGTTGATCCCGCCAAGTGTGTCCTTCCCGTCTCCTTTTCCGCGGAATTTCAGTCCCCAGTCCACAAGCAACAAGTACACCCCGGGGAAGCCTTCCCTGCGCGGCGGCCTATCCTTCCCACTCGCCCCAGAAACCCTCCGCCGCCCGCCCGCCACAGGTTGGAGAGGTGAGGTGGGGTCTCTCTGGGCGGAGGTGGAACCCTCAATTGGCTGCCTAGGGCGAGGCTCACACGTGGCCCCCCGGACCGCCACGCGCCTGGCAGCGCGGCCTCTCAGCGGGCGTTTCCTCCACCGGCGAGCGGCACCGCTGGGCCTGGGGTCTGGGGCCTGGGGCTCAGACGGGGCCCTGTCAGGCAGGCAGAAGGGCGAGCGTAGAAGCCGGGGCCGCCTCCGCGGCAGCCCCCTCCGCTGCCGCCTGGATCGGCCGCTTCCCCCGCCCGGCCGCCCGGCTGATGGCGCTAAGTGATTCCGGGCGCCGCGCTCCGGGGTGGCGCCGACCCGCGGGGCCCTGGGGGCCGCCGGAGCCGCGCTCATGCCGCTCTTAGCAGTCTGTGCACAGCGCGCCTCATTAGGGGCCGCCGGGCCGAGGGGGGCGTGCGCCCAGCGCTGCGCCTCCCAATTTGTGCTCGACCCTGGCCCCCGAGCTTCCGAGCCCTCGGGTCCCCGAGGCCCGCCCTGTTTCCTGTCTCTCCTGGTGACTTCACTCTTCATCTCAGCACCCGCGGGTGTCTGGCTACGTGGGGGCTGGGAATGCGGATAGGCCTAGCTCTTCCCTAAGTCTAGCAAAGAGAACGTCTCTGGGACCCCAGGGCCGCAGTCATTGTCCCCAGCGGGTGCGGCAGGCCACGTCATTTGGAACCTGGAGCTGGGGTTGAGCGTCCCTAGATGCGAATCTACACGTCTTGCTGCCGTACACGTTTTCCATATAGAAACGAGTTTGTAAAAAATATTTTTCCTCGTTTATTTTGCCTTTTACTTAGGTTATTTTTGCAAGTAAGAATTTTTATTGTCTTTTCATTTCTGATTTCTTTTAAGCTTAATGTAATCCCCTCTAGAGATATGATAAATATTGAGACTTGGCTTCCCGCATCCCCTCCCCGCCACCCGCCCCCGCTTCCCGGCCCTTGTCAGCTGGTTTTTTTTCTTTTCTTTTGTTTTTTTTGAGACAGAGTCTCACTCTGTCGCCCAGGCTGGAGTTCAGTGGCGCGATCTCGGCTCACTGCAACCTCTGCCTCCCAGGTTCAAGTGATTCTCCTGCCTCAACCTCCCAAGCAGCTGAGACTACAGGCGCCCGCCACCATGCTCAGCTCATTTTTTTTTTTGTATTTTTGGTAGAGATGGGGTTTCACCATGTTGGCCAGGATGGTCTTGAACTCCTGACCTTGTGATCTGCCCGCCTCGGCCTCCCAAAGTGCTGGTATTACAGGCGCGAGCCACTACGCCCGGCTTGTCAGCTGATTTTACTCTTCAATCCAGCTGAGATGATTTTAGCTCTTCAATCCAGCTGAGATGTGTCTTGGTCTGCAAAGAGCTGAAGGTGCGTGTCTGGAAAGAGCAGAAGGCCTCCTCCGCCCTCCTTTTTCACTTGGCCCTACAGTGGATCCATTTTAGTTCCATACCTACCCGCCTCAGGCCCAGCATTTTTCTCAGAGGTTTCTCATCCCTGCTCAATGTATCCTTTTTGATTCAGTTCAGTAAGCAGGTCTTGGGCTTCTACATCTTCAGTTCGCTCTTGTTCCCCTCTTCATGGTTTACAGAGCATTTGTGTGGGTTCTTAAAAATACTACTGGAGGCCAGGCACAGTGGCTCACACTTGTAATCCCAGCACTTTGGGAGGCGGAGGTAGGCGGATCACTTGAGGTCAGGAGTTCGAGACCAGCCTGACCAACATGGTAAAACCCCATTTCTACTATACAAAAATTAGCCGGGTATGGTGGTGAGCGCCTGTAATCCCAGCTACTAGGGAGGCTGAAGCACGAGAATCACTTGAACCTGGGAGGCGGACGTTGCAGTGAGCCAACAGGTGAAAAGAGAGAAAGCTGTATTTACTGCTACCAGCAGTGTTCGTTTGAAAATGAGGCCAGCTAGGCACGGTGGCTCATGCCTGTAATTCCCGCACTTTGGGAGGTCAAGGTGGGCACATCACTTGGGTTCGGGAGTTTGAGACCAGTCTGGGGAAAGTGGTGAAATCCTGTCTCCACAAAAACAAAAATTAGCTGAGCATGGTGCTGTGGTCCCAGCTACTCGGGAGACTGAGGTGGGAGGATCACTGAAGCCCAGGAGGTAGAGGTTGCAGTGAGCCATGATCGCACCACTGCACTCCAGCCTGGGTGACAGAGCAAGACCCTGTCTCAAAAAAAAAAAAAAAAAAAAAAAAAAAAAAAAAGAACATGAAGTCAATGGCTGGGCACAGTGGCTCACGCCTGTAATCCCAGCACTTTGGGAGACCAAGGTGGGAGGATTACTTGGACCAGGAGTTTGAGACTAGTCTGGGCAACACAGTGAGACCCTCATCTCTACAAAAAAAAATTTAAAAAGGAAAAAAGATAGAAAGAAAATGAGGCCATGCCCTGTCTGGCAGTAGTAGAGATGTTCTATGGTACATACAGTGGGGGAATAAGAAACAGAAGGTGTGGGCGGGGCAGATGCTCTGCTAAGATTAGTTAACTGTTACCTCTTCTCAGAAAAGGTGGTCTAATGGTAAGGAAGTACTTTATAGAACATTCTGACATTTGGGGTTTAATCTGGAAGCTTGCAACGTTTTATTATGTAAGGATTGCAGAAATCTTAACCCTTTATAGCACCGTCATCTGATTCCCTTAAGACCTCAGTGGGACAGGAAGTGGGGTTAGTACTTCAAGTAAATAACCTTGGGAACAGGTGTGACTTGCCCTGGGTCACACAGAACTCACCGGAGAGCTGAAGCTGGTACTCAGAGCTTCCCTTCCTTCTTTCTATGATTTATTGAATACCCTCTACCTGGAGTGGGGTTACTCTACTGAGCATGAAAGGTAGAGTCCTTCCTTTCTGCCCTGGTGTTTCATTTTAAAGGGGTTACAGGCATACACACACAAAAAGATAGACACACACAAAAAATGAATTGTGAATTGCAGTAGGTGCTATGAAATTCATCAACATAGTCCCAGACAGAAGATAAAAGAGATGGGGGGTGCTCTAGATAGGTCAGTCAGGGGAGCCTCCTCTTAATAGATGCCATTTAAGCCAATCAAATGAATCCTGGGGAGGGTGCGGGTAGAGGAATCTTCCAGGACACGGAAACAGCAGGATCTCAGATCCCAAAGCAGCAGTTGGAGTTGAGATTGATTTTAGAGGTAGAACTAAGCAAGAGTGAGGGAAAGAGAAGGCCCAGGGTGAGTCTCAGGTTCTGGGAGGAGCAGCTGGTTAGATGGTGGTGCGATCTCAGAGGTGGGAACCCTGGAAGAGAGCAGGGAAACAGCTGAGAATCTGGAGTTGTGTGTTGACCTCGTTAAGTTGGAGAAGTCTATTGGATATCCAAGGGGAGGTGTCACCGGGCAGTTGTAACTATAAATCTGGCTCTTTGGGGAGAGGCCCAGGATGGAAATATCAAATTGGGAATTATTAGCTTGTAGTAAGTATATAAAATTGTGAGATCACCCAGGAAGAGAAGAGAAGGGACACAGGACTGATTCCTGGGATGCTCCAACATTTAGAAGTCAAGGTCAAAGAGGAGGAGCCAGAAAAGGAGACTGAGAGAGAACATCCAGTGTAACAGAAGGAAAACCAAGAGAGTGTGGCATCACTGGAACCAAACGAAGTGTGTTTCAGAAAAGGATAAGTGTGGCTGAGCGCGGTGGCTCACGCCTGTAATCCCAGCACTTTGGGAGGCCGAGGCGGGTGGATCACGAGGTCAGGAGATTGAGACCATCCTGGCTAACACGATGAAACTTCGTCTGTACTAAAAATACAAAAAATTAGCCAGGTGTGGTGGCAGGCGCCTATAGTCTAACCTACTCGGGAGGCTGAGGCAGGAGAATGGCGTGAACCCAGGAGGCGGAGCTTGCAGTGAGCGGAGATCGTGCCACTGCACTCCATCCTGGGCAACAGAGCAAGACTCCATCTCTGGAAAAAAAAAAAAAAAAAAAAAAAAAGGGATAAGTGTTCACCCATGTCAAATGCTGCTAGGAGATCGTGTAAAATAAGGACATAGACATGACCACCACATTTTTCAATATGGAGGTAGTTTAAGATCTTGACAACAGGAGTTTTAATGGGCTGGTTTGGGCAGAAGCCCAGGTGGAGGGAGTTGAAGAATAAATGTTGATTTCTGGATAAATGGCAGGTGGAGTGAGACCCCATCTCTAAAAACAAAAACAAAAACGAAAAGGGCAGGTGGACCACAAGTGAAAAACCAAGATGATCACTAACTCCAAGGAATACAAAAAGTTGTTCACAGATGAAAGATCATCATAATATACTACATGGCTTAGCTCAGAGGGCATAATTGCAATCTAACTTGTAATACTCATCTGTCATGACATCATCATATCTAGAAAATGGTGGATGAAGGGTATACGTCAGGGGAGCGGGGAGGAACTGGTGAAGGAACTGACTCCTTTCTTTTGAAAAGATAAATGAATCAGGATCATGAGCTGAGATGTAGGAGATAAAAGGACCAAGAAGATGTAAAGAGTAGGTTGGGAAAGGAAACCTGTAAGGGACATGTAGAAGGGTATGCGGTGTCTGGGGGGTCCATGTGACATATGGAGTGATGTGTTGGAAATGCTGCCAGTCAGCACAGTATAGAGACTTTTCCCAGTCAGTGGCGGTTTCGAGAAGGTGGGTCCAGGGAGAAAGGGGCCTTGGTGTGGGAGGCCAGTCTTAGAATGAAGATCCTGGTAGACAGATCTGGTCAGCACAGAGGTCCTCGCCTGTCCCATGGCTTGGGCCCTTCAGTCAGTCTGGCCTCATCCGTTTTCAGTTGTTGACTCAACCCCCTGCAGTGAAGAAGGGGTAAGGTGCTGGGCCAAGGCACCTTAGCCAGGCCTCCAGCCTCCCTCCTCCTCAGCTAGCCTCACAACCCATGGAGTCTCGACGGGGCAATGGCCTCAGATCAAGCTTGTTTCCAGGCCATGAGTAGAATGAAAATGTCCCCCCTAGACTAATCCAGGAAGCTGCTCTCTCTGGAAATATCTCCTAGCTCTTAACAAGAATAATGGCAGTGGCCAGCCATGGTGGTTCACACCTGTAATCCCAGCACTTTGGGAGGCTGATTAGGGTGGATCACCTGAGGCCAGGAGTTTGAGACCAGCCTGGCCAACATGGTGAAACCTTATCTCTATTAAAAATACAAAAATTAGCTAGGTGTGGAGATGGGTGCCTGTAATCCCAGCTTCTCAGGAGGCTGAGGCAGGAGAATCGCTTGAACCTGGGAGGCAGAGGTTGCAGTGAGCCAAGATCGCATCACTGCACTCCAGCCTGGGCAACAAGAGCAAAACTCCATCTCAAAAAACAAAACAAACAAACAAAAAAAGAATAACAGCATTAATAATGCAATACTGCTGTTCATCAACTTTACAATGGTGCAGGCACTTTTCTTTCTTTCTTTCTTTCTTTTTTTGAGATGGAGTTTTGCTCTTGTTGCCCAGGCTGGAGTGCAGTGATGCGATCTTGGCTCACTGCAACCTCTGCCTCCCAGGTTCAAGCGATTCTCCTGCCTCAGCTAGTTGAGACGATTGGATCCTACGACCACGCCACCCTACTAGGCTAATTTTTTTTTTTTTTTTTGTATTTTTAGTAGAGACGGGGTTTCACGGTGTTAGCCAGGATGGTCTCGATCTCCTGACCTCATGATCAGCCTGCCTTGGCCTCCCAAAGTGCTAGGATTACAGGCGTGAGCCACCGTGCCAGGCCAGGTGCAGGCACTTTTCTAAAGCTACCTTTTCTTTTGAAACAGGGTCTCACTCTCACCCAAGCTGGAGTGCAATGGCTCAGGCATGGCTCACTGCAGCCTGGGCTCAAGCGATTCTCCTACCTCAGCCTCCCAAGTAGCTGGGACCACAGGCATGTGCCACCACACCTGACCAATTTTTAAATTATCTGTAGTGATGAGGTCTCTCTATGTTGCCCAGTCTGGTCTCTCGAACTCCTGGGCTCAAGTGATCCTTCTGCCTTTGCCTCTCAAAGTGCTGGGATTACAGGCGTGAGCCACCGTGCCCAGCCTTAAAGCTATTTTTATTTTTTAATTTAAAATGTATTTATAGGCCAGGCGCGGTGGCTCACACCTGTAATCCCAGCACTTTGGGAGGCCAAGGCAGGAGGATCACAAGGTCAGGTTTGAGACCAGCCTGGCCAACATGGCGAAACCCCATCTTTACTAAAAATACAAAAAAAATTAGCCAGGCGAGGTGGTGGGTGCCTGTAATCCCAGCTACTTGGGAGGCCAAGGCACGAGAATCGCTTTAACCCAGGAGTTGGAGGTTGCAGTGAGCTGAGATCACGCCACTGCACTCCAGTCTGGGCGACAGAACGGGACTCCGAAAAAAAAAAAAAAAGTATTTATTTATTTATTTAAAATTAGAGATGGGGCCGAGCACAGTGGCTCATGCCTGTAATCCCAGCACTTTAGGAGACCAAGGCCGGTGGATCACTTGAAGCCAGGAGTTTGAGACCAGACTGGCCAATATGGTGAAACCCCATTTCTACTAAAAATACAAAAATTAACCTGGCGTGGTGACGCATGCCTGTAATCCCAGCTACTTGAGAAGCTAAGACAGAATTGCTTGAACCCAGGAGGTGGAGGTTGCACTGAGCCGAGGTTATGCCACTGCACTGCAGCCTGGGTTGACAGAGTGAGACTCTGTCTCAAAAAAAAAAAAAAAAATTAGAGATGGGGTCTTGCTATGTGTTGCCGAGACTGGTCTTGACCTCCTGTCTGGGTCTCTCAAGTAGCTGGGATTACAGGCATGAGCTGCCATGCCTGGCTCTAAAGCTTTTGTATAATAAATTTATTTTTATTTCAGTCCTCACAATGACCCTGGGAGGTGGGTACCATGATTTTCCTTACTTCACACCGGCAGAAAGTAAGGCACAGACAAGTTCAGTGAGCTGCCCAAGCCATGAAGTTTCAAGCAACAGAGGCCAGACCCTGAGCCGGGCTACCGGGAGCCAGTGTTGCTGCAACAACAACTGCCCAGTGTTGCCCCTCAAAGGGTCCTTGCAGTCCCTGAGGGGTCATTCCTGAAAAGGCCGACGTCATGGCCTGAGTACAGGCGGCCCCTCCTGGGATGCTGGCCCCCTCCCTGCCCTTGGTGGAGATGGGGCTGCTGTGTCCTCTGGAGCTTCCTCACAGCATCCGGCTGCACCCTGGAGAGGAAGCCAAGAGCCTGTGGCAACTGCAAGAGCTGGGGGCTGCACACAGCTTGAGAGGCAGAGGGTGCCCGGCCTGAGCCCCAGACCAGCAGGGCACTCTGGTGGCCCAGGGAGAGAGGCCATGTCCTCTTTAGACCTGCCACCTTGGGATTAGGAACAAAAAGTGGCTTTTTCAGGCTGGGTCCGTTTAGCTATGGCTCCTCCTGCACCTTCCCCCAGGCCCAGAACCCCCGGCCCCACTCCCACCCCAGGTCTGAGATGGTACCTGCCCTGATCCCCACATACTAAGGTCCTGGTGGGCGTAGGAATTGGGACAAACAGTTGTCAGGTTCCCTGGGGCTCTCCCCACCTTTGAACCTTACTTGGCATGGAGTTCTTGTTCCCCATAGTAGCTCCTCCCACTCATGTTTCTACCTGGGAGGGGGTGATGGGTCATGTGCCAAATGTGTCCCCAAGGCCCCCAGTTTCAGGGCCTGAGTCCCCATTCCCTGCTCTATGGGGGTGTGGGGTGTCATGTCTTGCACTTTCCCCAGCAGTCTGCCACCCCTCTACCCCGTGAGAACAAGTCCTTCTCATTCTGTGTCCCTTGACTCCACAACCGACGGAGGCTGCCTTGTCCACAAGTCAGGGATTCCCGTTTCTGGTGCAGCCAGTACAAAGCCCCTGTCCTCGCCACTCTGGGCTTGTGCTGTTCTTGGTCCCTTATCTTGTTGTCACAGGGCTAACCCTCCCCACACACCTGGCTGTCCCCTGCCCCACAGCTCCTAGGCCAGGGCCTGTCCCTGCCCCTAACACCCAGCCCCTCGGTTCCTCTTACCGTCTTCTTGGACCCTAAGCCCTTTCTGGGTAACCAGAAAGCTCAGAGACGGTCTCCAGGTGACCCCCAGTCTGTTCCTCTCCCCGAATCCAGAGCATTGCGGTCACAGTAGAGGCAATTGCTGTCATTCCGTGGCCCATGACAGCCTGGCGGCCCGCACCCCTCCCCCGTGATGCCCTGCACAGACAGGCCCACGTGTGTCCCCAGATGCCTGAATCACTGCTGACGGCTGGGGACCTGGCCACCGTGGGCTCCTGGGGAGCCACTGGGGAGGGGGCGGCGGCCGCATCTCGCCTCCAAGGGAACACCTGCGGACATAAATAGGCAGCCAGCAGAGGCAGCAGCACAGAGCCACCAAGCAGCGCTGCATACGAGGTCCACCTGTGTGCACCAGGATGCCCGACACCATGCTGCCCGCCTGCTTCCTCGGCCTACTGGCCTTCTCCTCCGCATGCTACTTCCAGAACTGCCCGAGGGGCGGCAAGAGGGCCATGTCCGACCTGGAGCTGAGACAGGTACTTCCCACCGTGGGCCATCTCAGGGCTGCCACAGCGGGCAGTGCTGACACCCTGGGTCAGGGGCTAGGAAAGAGGGAAGTCATGGGTGGTGGTAGCCTTTAGGGGAAGTGTAGGGGAGGAAGAGAGAGGCATGGCATGGCTGGGCAGAGGAGCCGATGGGGTGGGCCAGAGGAAACCACGCTTTGGAGGAGGCTGGGAGAGGCTGAAGGGGCTCCTGGTCACTGTCACCATCCAGACAGGGATTCAGGGAAGTGAGGGATGCTTCCCCAGTGACTGGGCTTGGGGCTGGATCAGGGAGAACGGGGCATCATGGCCTCCCCTGTGCCCATGGCGTTCTTGCATCTGGACTGGCTGGGGCAGCAGAGGCTCCGTCCTACCTGGCATTGGAGGCTTTCCTCATCCAGCCCCAGCCTCCCAGGCACAGGCGCCCAGGCCCCCACACAGAAGATGGCCTCTGGTCTGAGCGCACTTGAGTGGGGCATCCTGTGGGGAAGTTCTGCTGGGAACCTGGCCTAATTCTCTAGTGCTGGACGTTTCCTCCATTTCCAGCAGAGCTGAAGGAAATCCAATCACGATGTGCATGCAATTCTGTGCAGGCTCAGTGATGAGCCGTTGAGCAAATTAGACCACACCAAACTCAGCTAGAAGTCTAATGCGCTATCCATTGCGCCAGAGAACCGACTGTTAAGCAAATTAGAGTGGCCGAGTGGGCAACCCCCGCAGTCTCCCTTCCTCCTGCTAGGCTCCTTTGGGGTCCTGAGACACCTGGGTGTCCGTGCCCTCCTCTAGGGCTGAGGCCCCTGCCACCCACAGGCGGACTGAGCAGGGGGTCAGGGCCCCAGCTGAGGCCGTCAAGCTTGGCGGGAGGCAGGGGCAAGGCAAGACAGGAGACAGGAAATGGGAGGAAGGGCCGGGGTTCTGGATGCGCAGGGCCTCTCTCCATGGTGTAGTGGGGAAGCGGGTGGGCCCGGGCTCAAGCTGCAGCAGTGTGAGGAGGAAGGAGGAAGGGTTTGGAGTGGGGGAAGGTGGGGCAGCTGCAAGAGTGGCGCCCACCAGCGATGGCCTCGAGGCTCGAGGAAGGGCTCCCCACGCTGTAGTCCACCGGAGACCCGTCCCTAGCTGAGGGGGAGGACGCTGAGGGCTATCACTGAGAAGTCATTCAAGAAACCAAGGTGCTGAGCGGATTTGGACGCCCGCCCCAGTGCGCCTGCAAGCTGCAGCCCCGGTGTCCCACCCGCACTCCGAGACCTGGATCCCAGCATCCCCGCCTCGCGGGGTTCCCCTCCAATCCCCCGACTCCCGGCTCCCCCTCCTCCCGCTTACCCCGCCCGTCTGTCCCCGCAGTGCCTCCCCTGCGGCCCCGGGGGCAAAGGCCGCTGCTTCGGGCCCAGCATCTGCTGCGCGGACGAGCTGGGCTGCTTTGTGGGCACAGCCGAGGCGCTGCGCTGCCAGGAGGAGAACTACCTGCCTTCGCCCTGCCAGTCCGGCCAGAAGGCGTGCGGGAGCGGGGGCCGCTGCGCCGCCTTCGGCATCTGCTGCAACGACGGTGCGCGGGGTCGGGGGTGGGGGGGCGGGCCTGGGGCTGGGGCGGGCTCAGACCTCTTGGGTGGGGGGACGCGGACCTGCGGCGGGGTGGGGGCAGGGTCAGGCACGGCAGGGAGGGTGTGGGCCCCCGCATCCCGAGCTGCGCCCACCCCAGGGCGCCCGCGCTCACACGTCCTTCCCGCAGAGAGCTGCATGACGGAGCCCGACTGCCGCGAGGGCTTTCACCGCCGCGCCCGCGCCAGCGACCGGAGCAACGCCACGCAGCTGGACGGGCCAGCCGGGGCCTTGCTGCTGCGGCTGGTGCAGCTGGCCGGGGCGCCCGAGCCCTTCGAGCCCGCCCAGCCCGGCGTCTACTGAGCCCCCCGCCCGCCCTACCGGCGCGCTGTCTGCGCCCGCCCCTGCAGCACGGACAATAAACCTCTGAAAACGCACGACCTCACGTCTGTCTCAGTCTCTGGAGGGAAGAGGGAAGGGGAGAGAGGTGGGAGCGGGGATCCCCGCCACCACGCCGCCCGGCCAGTCCCCGGACCTGAGGTCGCGGACAGATCCACCCCAGAGGAGCAACAGGTCCCGTAGAGGAAGCGATCTGCGACCTGCAGAGGTGTCGCTAGACCGAGGGACAGGGCGAATTGGGAGGCAGGGGAGGGGGAGACGAGAGGCCGAGAGTGGCCTTGGAGGGGGTCGGTTGGGTATCCTCCAGCAGAGGGAAAGAAGTAAAGGCAGAGAGGGGAAAGGCCTGGAGGACAAGACAGCAAGAGACCCAGAGACAGAGATAGCAGAATGATGGAGAGAGATGCAGAGACATTGACAGTGACGGAGAGAAGAGTGAGAGAGGCAGAGGGGACAGGCCAAGGGGTGACCATTCTGTCCCCATTTTCGTCCCAGGTGACAAACCACTCAGGGACCCACCCAGGTCCCGGGATTCCCAGTGCAATGTGTGTTTCACCCAAGGCAGTGCTCGTGTGTGGTGGCGGCGGGAACGTCACCCCAGACCCAGCGGAGACAGCGCCACCTGCTGTCCGTCCAGTGCGCCCACCATAAGGGCACCTCAGCCAGAGTGGGGGGCCCCTAACAGATACAGTTCCACACAACCTCAAGCTCACTTGGACAGACAAGAAAATAACTGCTAAGAACATGTCCGCGACCCTTGACCACAACCATAGAGACCCTGAGCCCCACATTCAGAGCCACAGACACACCCAAAGAAACACAGATACAGCTGACAGGAGGATGGGCAGGAGCATGTACACACAGGCTCACGCACGCAGGAGTGCACTCACATTAGCTCCCGGACATGAAGACTTTCTGCCCTTTGACATGAGCCCCTTTGGCAAAAAGACATCCAGCAGCTCTCGGCATCTTCCTCTACATCTCTTGGGTTCTCTCACCCCCTTCTTGAACCGGAGGCCTTTCTGGTCCCATCTGCCCTTTCTCTCCTTTGTCTCTCAACCTGCTCTCACCTCCCCGTTCTGCCAGCTCCCGGGCCCCTTCTTGCCTCTCTCCTTGGCCCCTCCACACCCCCCTTCTGTCGCCTCACCCCCTCCGACACCTCCCATCCTTCTCTCTCTTGGCCTCCTCTGTTCTCTGCATCCTCTCCTTGGGCTTCCTTTCTCCAGGTCTTGGAGCCACAAGAGGCTGCATCTCCTTCGGGATCCTCTGCAAACTCTGAGGCCAGGAGGGAGTGCAGGAGGAGAGAAGTCCGCCTGGGCCCTGACCCTAACGCCCAGGCTTACAGCCAAGCCTGGTGACTCAAGCAGCCCAGCCTCAGCAGCCCTGGGCAGAGTCCAGGCACATGCCAAGGTCAGGCTCTCTTCCACACTCCCAGGGCTCCCCTTGGCTCTCACCCCGACCTGGTTCTGGGTTCCTCTGCCAGGCAGTGCCTGGCATGACTGGGTCTAGCCAGCAGGAGCAGGGACCATGCAGGCTTGGGTCACTGCCACGACCTCCTGCTCCTGTTTCATGTGGTCCACTCAGAGCCAGCCCCCATCTGGTTGGGGCTAGAGCAGGACCAAACCTAATAGGAATTTATTAACTCTTCCAACTGGGAAGTAGGAAGAGGCAGGTGGCTTGGCTGCACTGAATCCAATCCAAAGTGCTAGTGTCTGGACTTGGGGACAGTTTTAGAATGAGGTCTAGGAACTTTCTCTTCCCAAATACATACAGATTCAGAGACTCCTTTCCCCTCCACTTGTCTTCAAAACAATCAGGCTACTACTTCTGGGAAGGGGTGAGGAAGGTCTGCCCACCCACAATTTGCCCGAATGTCCACATCCCTGAACAGACTTCCACTCTTTCTCCCTCTCCTTGAGTCCCCTGACCCAGCTACAGAGCCATTTAGCAGGGAGAGGTCTGCCCTCATCTGCTCATTCTCTACAGGGCAAACGGGCTACGGCAAACCCACAGCAAGGGTCAAAGCAGTGTTCAAGCCTCCACATCTGCTATTTCATAAAAATGGTAACATTGGCAGTGTCTCTTTTTCTTTTTCTTTTAAAAAAATTATTATTACTATTACTATTATTATTATTATTATTATTATTATTATTGAGACGAAGTCTCGCTCTGTTGCCCAGGCTCGAGTGCAGTGGCGCGATCTCAGTTCACTGCAAGCTCCTCCTCCGGGGTTCACACCATCCTCCTGCCTCAGCCTCCCAAGTAGCTGGGACTATAGGTGTCCGCCACCGCGCCTGGCTAATTTTTTTGTATTTTTAGTAGAGAAGGGGTTTCGCCATTTTAGCCAGGATGGTCTCGATCTCCTGACCTCGTGATCTGCCTGCCTCGGCCTCCCAAAGTGCTGGGATTACAGGCGTAAGCCACCGTGCCCGGACTATTTTTATTTTTATTTATTTATTTTTCAGCATCTACATTAAGGACACAGCAGTGTCTCTTGTTAAAGAACTTCTTGGCCAGGTGTGGTGGTTCACGCCTATAATTCCAGCACTTTGGGAGGCCGAGGTGGGTAGATCGTCTGAGGTCAGGAGTTTGAAACCCCATCTCTACTAAAAATACAAAAATTAGCCAGGCATGGTGGCGTGCACCTGTAGTCCCAGCTACTCAGGAGGCTGAGACAGGAGAATTGCTTGAACCCGGGAGGTGGAGGTTGCAGTGAGCTGAGATAGTGCCATATGTATGTGAGTCTATTTCTGGACTCTCTAATCTGTTCCACTGATTTTTTTTTTTTTGACAGAGTCTTACTCTGTCGCACAGTCTGGAGTGCAGTGGCGTGATCTCAACAGCCATGTTGTCCAGGCTGGTTTCGAACCCTTGATATCAAGTGATCTGCCTGCCTCAGCCTCCCAAAGTGCTGGGATTACAGGTGTGAGCCACTGCACCCGGCCTAGATCTATCCTTTCTATAATATTATACTGTTTTGAATATGATAACTTTATCAGGTTGTGTGGCTTTTCCAACTTTGTTCTTTTTCAAAATTGTTTTGACTGTTCTAGTTCCTTTGTCATGCTGTATAAATTTTAGAATCAACTTAATGATTTCTACGAAAAAATCCTATTGGGAGTTTAATTAGAATTGTGTTGGATCTTTCAATCAATTTGGGGAGAACTGACATCCTTACTCTGATGAGTCTTCCAAATCAATAAACAAAATATATCTCTCCAGTTATTCAGGTCTTCCATTTCTTCCATCAGCGTTTTGTAGTTCACCATATAGAATTTGTATATATTATGTAAGATTTCTATCCAAAAGATTTCATATTTTTCACACTATTTTAAATAGTGTTGTATTTTAAAATGTAATTTCCAAGTAGTTATTGTTAGTATATAGAATTATGAAGTATTAATGTTAACTTTGTATCCTGTGATCTTGCTAAATGTACTTATTAGATCTAATAACTTTTTTGAAGATTCTTTGGGATTTTCTACATAGACAGTAATTTCTTTCTTTTTTTTCGCTGAGGATTTTTGCAACTTTTTTCCATGCCTCCCCAGTCAGTGTGACAGCCATGCTCTGCTCAGACTTCATCTTGTTGCATCATGGTCAGGCTATTGTTCCCAGCAGAATCCTGGGGTAATCATGGGGTTCACCTCCTGAATTTCCTTCTGTCTATCATGCCTGAAATAGTTGCTATACATATTTTATCCTGTTTTGCAACTGCTTATGGTAGAGGGGCTAGTCAGTTACCAGTTACTCTGTGGACAGAAGCAAAAGTCCTACCTTAATATTAAAGAGAAATGATTGACCCTTCTGCTTTCATCTTGCTTGGGTCATAGACATAATGCTCAAAGAACAAGTAATAGTTTTGTGACATGAGGACAAAAGGTATATACTAAGGCTGACACAGCAGGAAGGCAGAATGGGTTGGGTTGTGAAGGCACTGTGGAATGGTTATACTACTAGTCCTAAAATGCAACTAGCCCACAAGTTGCATGAACAAACTGTTAATTCAAGTTGCTATCTGCTGGATTTTCTGTTGCTTACTATAGGTGGGTACAAAAGTAATGGCAAAAACCTATTAGGTTGCACCAATCTAATAATAAATTCAGTCCTAACTGATATAAAATTATAGCACAGAAAAAAGGTATATAACAACCTAATTTATGACTTAGATTCAAACATCAATATTAGTAAATCAACTGCAAAAGACGAAATAGAAGAGTACATCATGAGCAAATAGGATTTCTTAATGAATGGAAAGATGGCTCAACAATGGGAAATTTATTAATATCATTCTCAAAAGAAGATAAACACTGTCATTGCTAGGAGTTCAAAGAGTATCCAGTCACCTAATACTCTGGCTGAGAATGCTAGCTGTTCATCAAAATCTCTTCTCTCTCCATATCATGTATCTATTGCCACAATTAGATACGGATTAACATGATATGGAGTAACATATCATGTATTATGTTACATGGGTAACAAACTGCTCCCAAAATGAGGTGGCTTAAACACACCAATTATTATTTCCCATCACTCCATGGGTTGTCTGAATGGTTCTGGGGAAGCTGGCTGGATTTGGCTATCTTGACTGAACTTAGTCATACATCTGTTAGCAGCTGATAGCTCAGCTGTGGAATGTCTCTGTTCCACGTGGTCTCTCATCCTCCAGTAGAGTAGCTAGCCTGAACCTGTTCTTGTGATGAGACAGAGGAGCAAAAGAACAAACAAGGTGTACAAGACTTCTTGGGGTCTAGGCTCAGCTTAGATCTGCCATTCATTACTTCTGCCATATTCCATTGGCCACAATGAATTGTTTATGACAAACCACCATGGAGACATTTCAAAGTAGGTGGATGAGAACTGATTCAAGGAGTAGAGAAATAGACTTCTCTTGATGGGAGAAATTGCAAAGTCATATTATGGATGCAGCTACAGGGAGAGGTGGAGAATTGGGGCAATTTTTTTGCTATCTACCACAACTTCTTTCATCGTAATGAAATTATTGCTGGGAGCGGTGACTCATACGTGTAATCCCAGCACTTTGGGAGGCCGAGGTGGGCGGATCACCTGAGGTCAGGAATTCAAGAACAGCCTGGCCAACGTGGTGAAATCCCGTCTCTACTAAAAATACAAAAAAATTAGCCAGGCGTGGTGTCACGTGCCTGTAGTTCCAGCTATTCGGGAGGCTGAGACACCAGAATCACTTGAACCCCAGAGGTGGAGGTTGCGGTGAGCCAAGATTGAGCCACTGCACTCCAGCCTGGGTGACAGAGCGAGACTCCATCTCAGAAAAAAAAAAAAAAAGAAAAGAAAAGAAATTGTAGCTGTATTTCTTCACCTCCATTGCAGTAAGGTAGGCCACATGACCATGTTTTTGTCAATAAAACCTGAGTAAAAGGAAAAGTGGCACTTGAAATCTTTTTTTTTTCCCTTTGAGACAGAGTCTCACTCTTGTCGCCCAGGCTGCAGTGTAATGGCACGATCTAGGCTCACTGCGACCTCTCCCTCTGGGGTTCCAGTGATTCTCCTGCCTCAGCCTCCTAAGTAGCTGGGATTACAGGTGTGAGCCACTGTGCCCGGCCAGCACTTGAAATCTTAAGACGGTGGGTGCACCTCTTACCTTCCACACTCTTTCCCTTTCCACCAGGTGGCATCCACAGCCCTCCAGCCTGAAGCATGCAGGCAGTGACAAGGCCTAGGGGATGACATAACTATATGATGGAAGAAAACTGGTTCCTAAATGTCAGGGTGGAACAGAACCAGGAATGTTCGTGTCAGGCTGATAGAAAAGAGAGAGAAATAAATATCTATCTTCCTTAAGCCCACAGTGTCTCTTTACCATTTGAGTGTTTTTATTACAACCGCCTAACCTTACCTTAACTAACTATAACCCTCAAATTCTGAAACAATTGAAAAATAAAACAAAAGAACATGGCTTATGGAGGCCAGAATACTACCTTTATTATTATTATTTTAGAGATGGGGTCTTCTTCTGTTGCCCAGACTGAAATGCAGTGGCATGATCTTGGCTTACTGCATGTAATCTCTGCCTCCTGGGTTCAAGCAATTCAAGCAATAATCCTCCTGAGTAGCTGCAACTACAGGTGCACACCACCACGCCTGGCTAATTTTTGTATTTTTTTGTAGAGACAGGGTTTTGCCATGATGGCCAGGCTGGTCTTGAACTCCTGACCTTATGTGATCCACCCCCCTCAGCCTCCCAAAGTGCTGGGATTGTAGGCATGAGCCACTGCGCCCAGTCAGCACTCTGTGTTTTAAGGCTGCAAAAGAAAATACTGCAGGCGTTGGATCCCAGGGAAAGAATGGCCCAGTGGGTGGATGCCTGAGGGGGTGAGGGGACCCTGAAGTCTCTCCCAAGGTGGGGAGAGCTGGGCTGACACCCCTCTGCTCTGTGTCAGAGCCACTGGGGTGGGAGGGAATGTGAGGCACTCAGAGGAAGGAGTGGGGTCCCAGTGGGAGGCCCAGACGTCCTGCGAATGTGGCAGGTGGACAGGCAGCTTGGAAAGCGCAAATCCACAGGCTCATGCCTATGCGAGTGGAGGTGGGGGGTCCCTCAGGTGTTCCGTGGGCAGATGCTCCCCTCTCTCTCTGGGTGGTTTCTGAGGGGCCAAAGAACTTTAACCACTTTCCTCAAATACCCCTTTCTGTGTATCAAACTGTTCTGAACAATTTGAAAAGAAGTCCATGTTCTCCACTTTGAGTCAATCTCTTGCTCCCTTGCATGACAAATCTCCCCTCCTCCTCACCCCCAGATGTGAGGTCAAAAGAGGGGCATCCCCTCAGAGCCCCAGCAAAAACCATTCCACTGTGCCGTAGGCCACTGGGGCTTTCAAAAGCCTCACTGCAGCTGCGTGAGGTGGCTCACACCTGTAATCCCAGCACTTTGGGAGGCCAAGGTGGGTGGATCACCCACCCTGGTCAGGAGTTCGAGACCAGCCTGACCAACACTGTGAAACCCCGTCTTTACTAAAAATACAAAAAAATTAGCCGGTTGTGTTGGGGGGCACCTGTAATCTCAGCTACTTGGGAGGCTGAGGCAGGAGAATTGATTGAACCTAGGAGGCAGAGATTGCAGTGAGCTGAGATTGCACCATTACACTCCAGCATGGACGACAGAATGAGACTCTGTCTCAAACAAACAAACAAAACCTAATACTATGTAAATGCCATGCCAATTGTTGTTATACTGTATTGTTGAGGCAATGATGACAAGACAAAAATGTCTAGACATGCTCAGTAGACAATTTTTTTCATAAATACACAATCCCAGATTGGTTGGTTCCACTGGTGTACATCTCACAGAAATGACCAACCGTTTAATTACAAACAAAAGTGAACCAATCCTATGTATACAGTTTCATGCATTTTCATAAACTGAGCACACCTGTTTCACCAGCTCCCAGGCCAAGAAACAGAATCTGAGCAGCAACCAGGAAGCCCCTGATACTGTTTCCAGCCACTGCCCACCCAAACCTCGAGGCCCATATATCTTTTTGGCCTGTTTTGTACCACCTGTGAAGGAAATCGTACGGTGCTCTTCAGTATATGTTTTCAGTCTTGCACCTGTGGGCTCATTCGCCCTGCCCCGCCCTGGTTGCGCCCGAGTGTGGGGAAGCCCCAGGAATGGTCTGTTCCTGTTTTCTTTGGAGTGAGAGAGTGGGCGTGGGCCTTCTGAAGTGCACTGCCTGGTGACATGGGCAGGTGGATGGGGGCGTGTTCTGGGGACTAGGCTTTTATCTGATTCCCAGTGTCTAGAAGCAGGGATAAATGTGGGAAAGGAAAATTAATAAATTTCAAATCACAAGACCCCAGAATCACTAAGTCAAAGGGAAAAGTCAAACTGGGAACTGAGTCAGGCAAAGCTGCCTCCTATTTTATTCCTAAATAAGAAACTACAGGCCGGGCGCGGTGGCTCAAGCCTGTAATCCCAGCACTTTGGGAGGCCGAGACGGGCGGATCACGAGGTCAGGAGATCCAGACCATCCTGGCTAACACGGTGAAACCCTCTCTCTACTAAAAAATACAAAAAACTAGCCGGGCGAAGTAGCGGGCGCCTGTAGTCCCAGCTACTCGGGAGGCTGAGGCAGGAGAATGGCGTGAACCCGGGAGGCGGAGCTTGCAGTGAGCTGAGATCCAGCCACTGCACTCCAGCCTGGGCGACAGAGCGAGACTCCGTCTCAAAAAAAAAAAAAAAAAAAAAAAAAAAAAAAAAAAAAAAAAAAAAAAAGAAACTACAAAGAGCTACATACTTCCTTCACAATTTACCCACAGGGAAATTGCTTGTGAGCCTCATTTCACCCTGGCAATGTAAATTGATAGCTTATCTTCACAGGTGCAGGACAAAGGCCAGAACTCTTAAGTCATCCCTCTGCTCACCTGAGACAAATGCATACCTGATTTCTCCTTCTGCCGCATTGTTTATGTAAAAATGCAGATTCACTGAGCCAGACTAAGGCATAAGTGACTATTTCTCTACCCCACTCTCACATGTAAATTGTGTATTCAGTGAAAGGCTGAACAAAGATTCAAAAGAAGGCAACCTTTTGTCTCTTATTTCCCTAAGACCTGGCAGCCCCACAACCCCCCTTCGAGTTGTCCTGCCTTTCCAGAACAAACCAATGTTCATCTCGCATGTATTAATCAATGTCTTTTTTTTTTTTTTTTTTTTTTTTGAGACAGAGTCTCGCTTAGTCGCCCAGGCTGGAGTGCAGTGGCGCGATCTCGGCTCACTGCAAGCTCCGCCTCCCGGGTTCACGCCATTCTCCTGCCTCAGCCTCCCGAGTAGCTGGGACTACAGGCGCCCGCCGCTTCGCCCGGCTAATTTTTTGCATTTTTAGTAGAGACGGGGTTTCACCATGTTAGCCAGGATGGTCTCGATCTCCTGACCTCGTGATCCGCCCGCCTCGGCCTCCCAAAGTGCTGGGATTACAGGCGTGAGCCACCGCGCCCGGCAATCAATGTCTTATGTCTCCCTAAAATGTATAAAACCAGGCCAGGCGCAGTGGCTCATGCCTGTAATCCCAGCACTTTAGGAGGCTGAAGCGGGTGGATCATGAGGTCAGGAGTTCCAGACCAGCCTGACCACCATGATGAAACCCTGTCTCTACTAAAAATATCAAAATTAACTGGATGTGGTGGTGCGCACCTGTAATCCCAGCTATTCAGGAGGCTAAGGCAGGAGAATTGATTGAACCCGGGAGTCGGAGGTTGCAGTAAGCCAAGATCATGCTATTGCACTCCAGCCTGGGCGACAGAGCCAGAGAGCAAGACTCCATCTCAAACAAAGCAAAACAAAACAAAAACCAGAACAACAACAAAAACATCAGGCTGTACCCTGACTGCCTTGGACACATGTCCTCAGGGAACCTCCTGAGGTGTGTGAGGTGTGTTCTTAATCAACTTTCTTTTTTTTTTTAAAATGGAGTTTTGCTCTTTTGCCCAGTCTGGATCTCAGTTCACTACAACCTCTGCCCCCGTGGGTTCAAACGATTTTCCTGCCTCAGCCTCCCAAGTAGCTGGGATTATAGGCGCCTGCCACCACCCCTGGTTAATTTTTGTATTTTCAGTAGAGTCGGGGTTTCGCCATGTTGACCAGGCTGGTCTCGAACTCCTGACCTAAGGTCATTAACCTGCCTAGGCCTCCCAAAGTGCTAGGATTACAGACATGAGCCACTGTGCCTCTCCCTTAATCAGCTTTCTAAAATGATTGAAACTTTGGCTGGGCACGGTGGCTCACACTTATCAACCCAGCACTTTGGGAGGCAGAGGTGGGTGGATCACCTGACCTCAGGAGTTTAAGACCAGCCTGGCCTACATGGTGAAACCCTATCTCTACTAAAAACACAAAAATTAGCAGCACGTGGTGGTGGGCGCCTGCAGTCCCAGCCACTCAGGAGGCTGAGGCAGGAGAATCGCTTGAACCTGAGAGGCAGAGCTTGCAGTGAGGCGAGATTGCACCATTGTACTCCAGCCTGGGCAACAAGAGCGAAACTCCGTCTCAAAAAAAAAAAAAAAACAAAACATTAAGTTGATTAAGACCTGTCTCAGATACTTTTGCTTCACTGATAGGAGATAGAGGTTAAGAGATTTTCTTTGTTCCTGTCATTTCTGTGGCCCTGGACTCTCAAGATCCGCTGTCCGCTTGTGAGGTCCCCAGCCCTGACATGTTTTATCGCACAGGCAGGAGTAGGGCTGCCAGGTCAGACCCAGCCCTGGGGACACCAGAGAGAGTCATGCAGGCATTCAAGCCCAGTCCCCGCAGCTTGGGCTCCTCTTCTGAGCATGCCAGTGGCCTCCTGGGGTCAGCTCCTAGGAAACATGGTGGCCCTTCAGCTGCTCCCCAGGACCCCCTCTCCCCAGGCCCGCTCTGCTCCCTCAACTTCTAAGTGTGGCTCAAGCCTCCTTTCAGGGGTCAGGAAGCCATTCAGTGTGCACTGACCACTTCCCGTCGTCATCCCGCTCAGACCCTTGTCTGGATTTGCTCCATTATCCTCGTCTTTTCGATTTTGAAAGATCCCCGGAAGTGCAGCCTGCTGTAGGCCTCAGCCCAGGCTGGGAGCGGGGAGCTGGGGCTGTTCCCACGTCCTCAGAGCCTTTGTGCCCCTCCCTCTTCCAGCCCCTCCAGGATGGTGGCAGCCAGAACAACACCCGCTCTGTCCCCTCGGGCAGCCGGGACACGTCTTCCTTGGCCAGCTCTGAATTTCTGCTCTGAGTGCAACAAGCCACAGGTCCAACGGGCGCGATCTTACAGTCACGCAATGCCCCCTCCCCGTCCCATTTCTGGCACTTAGACACGAGTCGAGTTGGAGGAGAAAAATCTGCTTTATTTTATTTTCACCATTTCTGGGGTGGCTATGCAGGAAGCGAGTGGCGCGCTTCGAAGGTGTTCGGAGCCATCAGGTTTCAGTGCTGGGAGAAGGTAGCTTCCATATCGCAGGCAGGGTCGGCGTGGCAGCCGTCTGGAGGGAGAGGTGGGGTCAGGAGACCCCCGGCCGCGTCCCCGCCCGCCTCCCCCTGGCCCCAGCGCGCCTCGCCCTGCTCACCCGGGCTACAGCAGAGGCCGAAGACGGCGCAGCGGCCGCCGCTCCCGCATGCCTTCTGGCCCGACTGGCAGGGCGACGGCAGGTAGTTCTCCTCCTGGCAGCGCAGCGCCTCGGCCGTGCCCACGAAGCAGCCCAGCTCTTCCGCGCAGCAGATATTGGGCCCAAAGCAACGGCCTTTGCCCCCGGGGCCGCAGGGGAGGCACTGCGGGGACGGGCGGGGTGAGTGGGAGAAGCAGGAGCCAGGGTGGTGGTGGGGACTCGGAGGACCCTGCGAGGTCTGGCGGGGTGCGCGGGGCGAGGATGCTGGGGTCCGGGGCTCGGAGTTCGGGCGGGACAGCGTGGCTGCAGGCGCGCTGGGTCGCCCTCTGGGCCTCGACCGCGGTCAAGGGCGGAGCGTCAACATCCACTCAGCTCCTGGGGTTCTCAGGCGAGGCCGGAGCGGGGCGCGCCCCTGTGGCAGCGGGTCCCTCCCGCCCCGGAGCGCCGCGGGACCAGGGCTGGGGACTTACCTTGCGCACGTCGAGGTCCGGCGCGGCCCTCTTGCCTCCCAGGGGGCAGTTCTGGATGTAGCAGGCGGAGGTCAGCGCCAGAAGGCCGAGGAGACAGCAGGCGAGGCTGGGGCCGGCCATGGTGCGGGTGCGCTGGGTCCAGGGTCGGTGACTGGTGGCGGGCTCTCCGGCCTGGCCTTTTTATGCTTGGGCATTGCGTCGGTGGAGCTCTGTTTAAGAGGTTGGTAGTATGACTGGTCACAGAGGGCCGCCGTGGGTCAGGCTGAGTGTGTACGGGCTTGCCTCTTCATTAGCAGGGCCTGGGCCCGGGTCAAGGTCACCGCGTTGGCTAATGGTCTGGGCACAGAAGGTGAGGTGCCTTGCGGAAGGGAGCAGGCCAGGGTGGCCTGGGCCACTAGGGTGGGACAGGGAGAATTTGAGGTGGGGTGTAGCCCAGCCGAGGACTTTATCCAGCCTCCCAGTACCTCGAGGAGGGGGGCTGGGGCAGGGAAAGTGGACACTGGGACCCCTCCAGGTTGGAGGAGGCTCCGGCAGGGTCTACCCACCCTCTTGGCCCACCACGTATGTGGATCCTTGTCCCTTCTTTTAGGAACATTTCCTCTTCCTAAACCCAAATTTCTGGAAAACGTCTTCACCCTCACCACACAGCAACACCCACTTCCCTGCACCCGGAACTTAGATAGGAAGAGATCACATCTGTCTCTAATCTGTAACAGATACTCCACCTTTCCTTTCACTATAAATTAGGCAACAAATCACAGCGGAATTAGCAATACCTGTAGCTTTGTCACAAATCAAAATAACAGATAACTTCCTATCACAGCTGTCACAAATGCGTCTATATACTGTTTAGATTTGAAGATTATATCTTCAAAATTATCACAGTTATTGGACCACCAGATCTTGCTATCTAATGGTTAATAAAGAAGCACATTTTGACACCACCAAAATGTGTTTTGACTGGGCGCCATAACTAACGCCTGTAATCCCAATACTTTGGGAGTCTGAGGTGGGCAGATTGCTTGAGCCCAGAAGTTCAAGACCAGCCTAGGCAACATAGTGAGAACCCCCAGCTCTACAAAAAATACAAAAATTAGCTGGGCGTGATGGTGCGCTCCTGTAGTCGCAGCTACTTGGGAGGCTGAGGCAGGAGTACCACCTAAACCTGGGAATTCAAGACTGCAGTGAGTATGATGGTACCACTGCACTCTAGCCAGAGTGACAGAGCGTGAGCAAGACCCTGTCTTTAAAAAAAAAAAAAAAGTTTTAACATTTTGATATCTGAATATAAATATATATATATATATATATATGTATGTATTTTTTCTTGAGATGGAGTCTCTCTCTGTTGCCCAGGCTGGAGTGCAATGGCGGGCGCCATCTTGGCTCACTGCAACCTCCGCCTCCTGGTTTCAAGTGATTCTCCTGCCTCAGCCTCCCAAGTAGCTGGGATTACAGACCTACACCACCACGCCTGTTTAATTTGTGTATCTTTAGTAGAGAAAGGGGTTTCACCATGTTGACCAGGCTGGTCTCGAACTCCTGACCTTAGGTGATCTGCCCGCCTTGGCCTCCCAAAGTGCTAGGATTACAGGTGTGAGCTGCTGCACTTGGCCCTATAATTGTTCTTTTTTGTAATTACATTTCTTTCGTTTTCTACATCAAAATTTTTTTGGCCGGGCGTGGTAGTTGACCAACCTGGCCAACATGGTGAAACCCCATCTCTACTAAAAATACAAAAATACAAAATACAAAAATACAAAAATTAGCCAGGCGTGAGGCAGGCACCTGTAATCCCAGCTATTCAGGTGGCTGAGGCAGGAGAATCACTTGAACCCAGGAGGCGGAGGTTGCAGTGACCCAAGATCATGCCACTGCACTCCAGCTTAGGCGACAGAGTGAGACTCCATCTCAAAAACAAATTTTTTTTTTTTTTGTATTTTTAATATATCTCAAAAGGAAAATAATTAAAAGAAAAGATGGATTACCCCAGTGGGAGAGGTATTGCTAGATATCATGAATAAGGAAGGAAAGGCGCTGCTCAACTCTCCCTTTGTGAAAGCACCTGCCACCCAGCTGCTGGGAGTGCTGTCTGCAGGTGGCCCTCAGGGGTAGCTCCTCTAGGGCCTGCTTCAGCTGCAGAGAGCCGCCTGGCCCAGGGTCACACCCTTCCCAGGTGGCCCACATGCAATGACTGTTCCATTTTGGCCCAAATGCAGGATAACTCTGAAGGAGCATTTTGGCTCCAGAGCTCCCTATGGGGTCAGCTGAGGTCTGCATAGCAGTTCTCCCTCTGCCCACTCCTATTTTTGTCCCCTCCCTCCCAAAGGTGTGGGTCCCCAGGGCCTTCTGTAATAAAAACCCTCTTTGTGAAACCACCTCCGTCTGTTCCCTAGGGAACGCAGCCTGAGGCAGAATGGAAGAAATGAGAGCACTGTGAGAGACCAGCCTCAGTGGTGGGCCGGTCCCGACCCCTGGGAGAGGAGAATGGGACAGTTCCAGACTCTCCTGCCCTCTTGTTGAGGAAGGTGAAGGACTGATAAGGCCAAGCGGGTCACAGAGCCTATCTGACCCTAGTCACTGGCATGAGTCACTGGCATGAGCTGTCTGGCACCCAGGAGCCGGTCAGGCTGACCTGCATTACAAATCAGCAGCCAGTCCTCTGTCACCCAGATTAACTTATTGGCATTCCAGGCCTAGAAGGCCAAGGGCCTGACCCAGCCATGGCCCAGAGAGGCCTCCCACCTGCTCTGTGGGCACGATGACCTCACTTAAGCTAACACATGTGCATAAATTACCATAGTTTTATGTCCGCCAGATGGGCCACATCCCTTCACCTGTTCAACAACTCCTCTTCTGAAGATGCTCTGGGCCCCATTACAAATGCCTGGAAACAGCAGCAACAAAACACAAAAACCTCTGCCCTCATGGGGCTTATATTCTAGTGGAGGAAGAGAGATGTTAAACAACAAACACGGCCGGGCGCGGTGGCTCAAGCCTGTAATCCCAGCACTTTGGGAGGCCGAGACGGGCGGATCACGAGGTCAGGGGATCGAGACCATCCTGGCTAACACGGTGAAACCCCGTCTCTACTAAAAAATACAAAAAACTAGCCGGGCGAAGTGGCGGGCGCCTGTGGTCCCAGCTACTCGGGAGGCTGAGGCAGGAGAATGGCGTGAACCCGGGAGGCGGAGCTTGCAGTGAGCTGAGATCCGGCCACCGCACTCCAGCCTGGGCGGCAGAGCCAGACTCAGTCTCAAAAAAAAAAAAAAAAAAAAAAAAAAAACAACAAA
>NC_037678.1:74267734-74384471 GCF_003255815.1 Theropithecus gelada | reverse complement strand
GGGGCAGTAAAGTTTATGAAGGGGGGGAGGAGGAAGGACGAGGAGCAGAAAAACCGACCCCCCCCCCCCACCCGGGGGGAAAAAGCCAAACTAAACAAAAAAAAAAAAAAAAAAAAAAAAAAAAAAACAACAAACACATTTCAGTTAGTTAGGAACAAATATAAACAATAAACAGACTTCAGTAACAACACACATATTGCAGTAGATTAGTAAGTGCTACAGAGATAAAAGGGAGACCTGTTGCAATTTCACCGAGGGTAGTCAGTGTAGACTTCTTTGTGAAGAAGAGAAAATAAGCCGTGCAGATGTCTGAGGGGACATTAGCTTTCTATTGCTGCATAACAAATTACCACAGGCCAGGCACAGTGGCTTATGCCTGTAATCCCAGCACTTTGGGAGGCTGAAGCGGGAGGATCACTTAAGCCCAGGAATTAGAGACCAGCCTGGGCAACATAGGGAGACCCAGACTCTATACAATGGTTTTTGTTTGTTTGTTTGTTTGTTTGTTTGTTTGTTTTGAGACGGAGTCTTGCTGTGTGGCCCAGGCTGGAGTGCAGTGGCCCGATCTCGGCTCACTGCAAGCTCCACCTCCCGGGTTCACGCCATTCTCCCGCCTCAGCCTCCGAGTAGCTGGGACTACAGGCGCCCGCCACCACGCCCGGCTAGTTTTTTGTATTTTTAGTAGAGACGGGGTTTCACCGTGTTAGCCAGGATGGTCTCGATCTCCTGACCTCGTGATCCACCCACCTCGGCCTCCCAAAGTGCTGGGATTACAGGCTTGAGCCACCGCGCCCGGCCTTATACAATGTTTTTAAAAAATTATCTGGGTTTGTTGGCATGGACCTGCAGTCCCAGCTACTTGGGAGGCTGAGACAGGGAGATCACTTGAGCCCAGGAGTTCAAGGCTACAGTGAACTAGGATGGCGCCACGGCACTCCAGCCTGGGTGACGGAGTGTGAGTCTGTCTCAAAACAAAAATAAAAACAAAAAAGCTACCACAAATTTGGCAGCTTAAAACAACATTTGCTTATTACATTGGGCCAGGCATGGCTTAGCTGGGTCTTCTGCTCTGGGGCTGCGGTCAGGGTGTCAGCCAGGCTGCATTCCTTTCCGGAGCCCAGGTAATTGTTAGCAGAATTCATTTCCTTGCAGCTGTCAAACTCGTGGTGACCTACTTCTTCAAGGTCAGGAACAGAGACAGTCTCTGCTGCTTCAAGTCTAAGCATACAGGGAGTCCTTTTCTAAGGGGCACCTGACCTGATTAGGTCAGACCCACCTGGATCAAATTGATTAGGTGTCTTCATTACATCTGCAAAATCCCCTCACCTTTGCCATATAACGTAGTATAGTCATGGTTGTCACTTTTGTCATATTTTTCTAATGTTTAGAAGAAAGTTGACTGGGCACAGTGGCTCACGCCTGTTTTTGCTTTTGTTTTGAGACTGAATCACGCTCCGTTGCCCAGGCTGGAGTGCGGTTGGCTGGGCACGGTGGCTCCCAGCACTTTGGGAGGCCAAGGCGGACCTCAAGGCCATCACTTGAGGTCAGGAGTTCAAGACCAGTGTGGTCAAAAGGGTGAAACCCTGTATCTACTTAAAAAAAAAAAATACAAAAAAATTTAGCCAGGCGCGGTGGTGGAAGCCTGTAGTCCCATCTACTCGGGAGGTGGAGGAACCCAGGAGGTGGAGGTTGCAGTGAGCCAAGATCACGCCACTGCACTTCAGCCTGGGTGACAGAGTGAGACTCTGTCCGTCTCAAAAAAAAAAAAAAAAGTTATGAGTCCTACCCACATGAAGCTGGAAAAGATTACGCAAGGGTAATCATTGTATAATCCACAGAAAGATACCGGGGGGCAGGGGGGGAGAATTTCAGGGATCCACTTTAGCATTCTGCCTACAATGGAGGGGTGGAAACAGCAAGTGCCAAGATCCTGAGGCAGGAATGCGCCTGGCATGTTTAAAGAGCAAGGAGGCCAGTAGGGCTGGTACAGAGTGACTGAACTCCTGAGATCAGAAAGGTAACATGTGACTGCACCTCATAGGCTTTTTCTCCAAATGAAATGGGGGAATAAGAGGGAGTTCTGAGCCAGCTCACGATAACTTTGGATATAGTGCTGTGAAAAGACTCGGGGAGCCGGGCATGGTGGCTTACGCCTGTTATCCCCACACTTTGGGAGGCCAAGGTGGGCGGATCACGAGGTCAGGAGATCAAGACCATCCTGGCTAGCATGGTGAAACTCTGTCTGTACTAAAAATACAAAAAATTAGCCAGGCATGGTGGTGCGCACCTGTAGTCCCAGCTACTCGGGAGGCTGAGGCAGGAGAATCGCTTGAACCCGGGAGGCGGAGGTTGTGGTGAGCCAAGATCGTGCCACTGCCCTACAGTCTGGGCGACAGAGCAAGACACCTTCTCAAAAAAAAAAAAAAAAAAAAAAGGACGGTGGGGAAACTAGGGAGGAGGCTATGCAACAATCCTCGTGAGTAATGTGAGTGCGATGTGCGCGTCGAGAAGTGACCTGATTCTTGGTGCATTTTAAAGGAGGTACCACCTGCGGTTTGCTAATGGATTGGATGTGAATGGGAGAGAAAAAGAGGAGTCGAAGATGACTTCAATATTTCTGGGCCGGGCTGAGTGCGGTGGCTCATGCCTGTATTCCCAGCTACTCGGGAGGCTGAGACAGGAGAATCACTTGAACCCGGGAGGTGGAGGTTGCAGTGAACTGAGATAGCACCATTGCACTCCAGCCGGGGTGACACAGTGACTCTGTCTCAAAAAAAAAAAAAAAGATTTCTGGGCCGGGCGCTTGGCTCATGCCCGTAATCCCAGCACTTTGGGAGGCCAAGGTTGGGGGATCACCTGAGGTCAGGAGTTTGAGACCAGCCTGGCCAACATGGCAAAACCTTGTGTCCACTAAAAAATACAAAAATTAGCCAGGCGTGATGGGAAGTGTCTGTAGTCCCAGCTACTAAGGAGGCTGAGGCAGGAGAATCACTTGAACCGGGGAGGCAGAGGTTGCAGTGAGCTGAAATAGTGCCACTGCACTCCAGCCTGGGCAACAGAGTGAGACTCTGTCTCAAAAACAAAAACAAAAACAGAAACAACACAAGATTTCTGGCTTGAGCAATGGGGAGGATGAAGGTACCATCAGGTAGCATGGGAACCTGAGGGTGGCACTGATTTGAGTTGGAAAGAGCAGGGGCTCAGGGTGGACCTGTCATGTTTGGGATGTCCACTACACATCCAAGAAGAACTTGAGCAGGCATTTGGAGGTATGTCTGGAGTTCAGGAGAGAGGTCTAGGCTGAAGCAATGGTCAGTACCAATATTTATTTATTTATTTATTGAGACAGAGTTTTGCTCTTGTCGCCCAGGCTGGAGTGCAATGGCACAATCTCAGCTCACTGCAGCTGCCGCCTCCCGGGTTCAAGCGATTCTCCTGCCTCAGCCTCCTGAGTAGCTGGGGTTACAAGGTCTGCGTCACCACGCCCAGCTAATTTTGTATTTATTGTAGAGACAGGGTTTCTCCATGTTGATCAGGCTGGTCTCAAACTCCCGATCTCAGGTGGTCTGCCTGCCTTGGCCTCCCAAAGTGCTGGGATTATAGGCGTGAGACACTGCACCCGGCTAGTACCAATATTTAAAGGCCCCACCAGAGTGGCATCACCCTGGGGGAGGACAGATGGAGAAGAGGACTAAGGATCCCACTCTAAGCAAGGTAGGAGGAAACAAACAAGGGTCTGAGGACGGGGTTTCACAGAGGAGGAAGTGTGCCAGATGCCAAAGGATGTGTAAAGGAGGGACTGAAACTTGAACTTCTTTATTTAAAAAAATCCAGTGCAGTACAATTTACAGATCATAATTTGTACCCACTGTAAGTGTATTGTTTGGTGATTTTTGATAAATTCAAACAGTTGTCCAGCCACTCCCACAATCCAGTTTTAGAATACTCTATCCCCATGTAAAGTTCCCCCATGCCCATTTGCCTCACTGCTGGCTCCCAGCCCAGCCCCAGGAAACCACTGCTGGAGATTTGCCTTTTCTAGAAATGTCACCTAAATGGAACAATACAGTACTTGATCATTTATGTCTGGCGTTCTGAGGTTCATCCCAGTTATTTTGTGTATCAGTAGTGAAACTACCAATGTAAAATTATAACTGAGACAGTGAAAGAGATCTGACCTAGCCAATTCCATCTTGCTTCTAACCTCCAAGCTGTCCTTGTTCATTCCTGGGCGCAGGCCGAACTTACTTTGGGACGAACTTAGTATATAGTTTATAGTTTAAAACAAAGGCAATAACAGCCCTTTCCCAAACCAAACCTCCTTCTTGCCTGGGGACTAGACTGCCTTGGTAGAGCTAACGTATTAGCCACAGTTAGAAATTATGGTTTAGGGGTCATGCAGCTGGAGGCTACAAGATTCTGACCCTCTCCAAATTGCTCCTGGGGATAGCATCACTATTGAAAAACCTAAGATCAGTGCTTCGAGAGGTTCTGCAGACCCTGCACTCTATGGATCAGCCGGCACCACCCAGATCAATAAACTGGCTCATCTGATATTGTGGCCCCCACCCAGGAACTGACTCAATGCAAGAGGACAACTTCTTCTCCACCCCAGCCAATAAACACTCCTGACTCAATGGCTGTCCCACCACCCAGCACGTTATTCTTAAAAACTCTGATTCCTGAATGCTCAGGGAGACTGATTTGAGTAACAATGAAACTTCTGTCTCCTGCCCAGCTGGTTCTGTGTGAATTACTCTTTCTCTATTGCAATTCTCCTGTCCTGATAAATTGGCTGTTTAGGAAGTGGGTAAAGTGAACCTGTTGGGCAGTTACAGTAGTTCATTCCTGTTTATTGTTTTTCTTCTTTTTTCTTTTCACTTTGTTGCCTAGGCTGGAGTGCAATGGTGCAATCTCAGCTCACTGCAACCTTGACCACCCAGGCTCAAGTGATCCTCCCCTTTCAGCCTCCAGAGTAGCTGGGACTACATGTGCGCACCACCACACCTGGCTAATTTTTGTATTTTTTGTAGAGGGTCTCACTTTGTCATCCAGGCTGTAGTGCAGTGGCAGGATCTCAGCTCACTGCAACCTCTGCCTCCCGGGTTCAAGTGATTCTCGTGCCTCAGCCCCCAAAGTAGCTGTGATTACAGGTATGAGCCACCAAGCATGGCTAATTTTTGCATATTTTGTAGAGATGGGGTTTCATTGTGTTGCCCAGGCTGGTCTTGAACTCCTGAGCTCAAGCAATCCACTTGCCTTGGCCTCCCAAAGTGCTAGGATTACAGGTGTGAGCCACTATGCCTGGCCTCATCGTCATTTTGATTTGCATTTTTCTGATGATTAGTAATGTTGAGCATTTTTTTTCATATACCTGTTGGCCATTTGTATGTCTTTTTTTTTTTTCTTATTTCATTTTACTTTTTAGAGACAGTCTCATTCTGTTGCCCAGGCTGGAGTACAGTGGTGCGATCATAGCTCACTATAACCTCCAACTCCTAGGCTCAAGCATGCATGTCTTCTTTTGAGATATCTATTCAGATCCTTTGGCCCCCGCTTTTTTTTTTTTTTTTTGAGACAGAGTCTCGCTCTGTCACCCAGGCTGGAGTACAATGGCGTGATCTTGGCTCACTGCAACCTCTGCCTCCCAGGTTCAAGCAATTCTCCTGCCTCAGCCTCCCGAGTAGCTGGGATTACAAGCACACACCACCATGCCCAGCTAATTTTTTGTGTTTTTAGTAGAGACGGGGTTTCACCCTATTGGCCAGGCTGGTCTCAAACTTCTGACCTTATGATCTGCCCACCTCGGCCTCTCAAAGTGCTGGGATTACAGGCGTGAGCCACCTCACCCAGCCCTTTGCTCACTTTTTATTGGGATTGTTTATTTTTTTGCTGCTGAGTTGTTTGAATTCCTTGTATATTCTGAATATTAGCCCCTTGTCAGATGAATGGTTTGTAAAGAGTTTCTCCCATTCTACAGGTTGTTTCTGTTGATTACTTCCTTTGCTGTGTGGAAGCTTTTAGTTTACTGTATTCCCATTTGTCTATTTTTGTTGTTGTTGTTGACTGTGCTTTTGAAGTCTTAGCCATAAAATCTTTACCTGGACCAATGTCCTGAAGTGTTTTCCCCATGTTTTCTTCTAGTAGATTTATAGTCTCAGGTCTTATGTTTGTCTTTAAGCCATTTTGAGTTGAGTTTTGTACATTATGAGAGATAGGGGTCTAGTTTTATTCTTCTACCTATGGATATTCTTCTACCTATGGATAGCATCATTTATTGAAGAGGATGTTCTTTCCCCAATGTTTGTTCATGATGCCTTTTGTCAAAAATCAGTTGACTGTAAACACATGGATTTATTTCTAGATTATCCAGTCTATTATTTTGGTCTGTGTCTATTTTTATACCAATAACCTGCTGTTTTGATTACTATACCTTTGTAGTAAATTTTGAAGTCAGGTGGTGTGATGCCTCTAAGTTTTGTTCTTTTTGCTCATTATTGCTTTGGCTATTAAGTATCTTTTGTGGTTCCATACAAATTTTAGGATTGTGTTTTCTATTTCTGTGAAGAATGTCATTGGTATTTTGATAAAGATTGCACTGAATCTGTGGATTGCTTTGAGTACCGTCATTTTAACAATATTAAGTCTTCCAATCCATGAGCATGGGATGCCTTTCGTTTGTTTGTATCCTTTTCAATTTTTTTTTTAATCAGTGTGTTATAGTTTTCATTGTAAAGGCCTTTCACTTAACTATTAGTAATTAAGTTTTGGGGGAGTAAAAAGTTATATGTGAATTTTCTAGTGTGCAGGGTTTTGGCATCCATAACCTCCACATTCTTCAAGGATCAACCGTATTTTGTTGAGGATTTTTGCATCTATGTTTAGCAGGTATATTGGCCTGTAGTTTTCTTTTGTTGTGTGTGTCCTAGTCTGGTTTTGGTATTTGGGTAATGCTGGCCTCATAGAATGAGTTAGAAAAAATTTCTCTTCTATTTTTGGGAATAGTTTGAGAAGAATCAGTGTTAGTTCTTTATAAATTTGGTAGAATTCCGCAGTAAAGCCATCTGGTCCTGAGCTTTTCTCTGTTGAGAGACTTTTAGTTATTGATTCAATGTGGTTACTCATTATTGATCTCTTCAGGTTTTCTATGTTTTTTTCCTGGTTCAATCTTAGTAGATTGTGTGTGTCCAGGAATTCACAGATATCCTCTAGGGTTTCCAATTTGTCAGTGTATAGTTGTTCATAATAGTCTCTAATGATCCCTTGTATTTCTGTGATATCCGTTGTATGTCTCCTTTCTCATTTCTAATTTTATTTGGGTCTTCTCTCTTTTTTTTCTTGGTTAGTCCTGGTAGTGGCTTATTGGTTTTTTTTTCTCACACACCAAACACAGGTTTATGGATTTTTTTTTTTTTTTTTGAGACAAAGTCTGGCTCTGTCGCCCAGGCTGGAGTGCAGTGGCCGGATCTCGGCTCACTGCAAGCTCCGCCTCCCGGGTTTACGCCATTCTCCTGCCTCAGCCTCCCGAGTAGCTGGGACTACAGGCGCCCACCACTGCGCCCGGCTAGTTTTTTGTATTTTTTAGTAGAGACGGGGTTTCACCGTGTTAGCCAGGATGGTCTCGATCTCCTGACCTCGTGATCCGCCCGTCTCGGCCTCCCAAAGTGCTGGGATTACAGGCTTGAGCCACCGCGCCCGGCCCGGTTTATGGATTTTGTTTATCTTTTTTTTTTTTTTTTTTTTTTTTGAGACGGAGTCTCGCTCTGTTGCCCAAGCTGGAGTGCAGTGGTGCAATCTCGACTCACTGCAAGCTCCCCCTCCCGGGTTCACGCCATTCTCCTGCCTCAGCCTCCCGAGTAGCTGGGACTACAGGCTCCTGCCACCACGCCCAGCTAATTTTTTGTATTTTTGGTAGAGATGGGATTTCACCATATTAGCCAGGATGGTTTCGATCTCCTGACCTCATGATCCACCCGCCTCGGCCTCCCAAAGTGCTGGGATTACAGGCGTGAGCCACTGCACCTGGCCGGATTTTGTTTATCTTTTTTAAAAAACAACTTTTTATTTCATTGACCCTTTGTGTCCCTTTTTTAGTCTCTATTCTATTTAGTTCTGCTCTGACCTTTTATTTCTTTCCTTTGGGTTTGGTTTATTCTTGCTTTTCTAGCTCCGTGAGGAGCATCATGAGGTTGTTTACTTGAAGTCTTCCTACTTTTTTTGATGTAGGCATTATATAGTAGGGTATAAATGACTGTTCCAATCATTTTGGCTTCCAAATGATTGGAAACTAAAAGCATGCAAGGCCAGTGCGGTGACTCACGCCTGTAATTCCAGCACTTTGGAGGCCGAGGCAGGCGGATCACCTGAGGTCAGGAGTTCAAGACCAGCCTGGCCAACATGGCGAAACCCTGTCTCTACTAAAAATACAAAAATTAGCTGGGTGTGGTGGCAGATGCCTGTAATCCTGGGAGGCAGAATTTGCAGTAAGCCAAGATCGCACCATTGCACTCCAGCCTGGGCAACAAGAACGAAACTCTGTCTCAAAAAATAAATAAATAAATAAAAGCATGCAGGAGTTATCAGTCACTTATAACAGTCATTTTCCCCCCCAATTGTATGGAATTGCATGGAATATTTTTTTCCATCCATTCACTTTCAGTCGATGTGTGTCTTTACAGGTGAAGTGAATTTCTGATAGGCAGCATACAGTTGAGTCTTTCTTTTTTTTTTTTTTTGGACAGGGTGGTGGTGACAGCAATCTATTTGGGCTGGTCCCCAGGCCCCTGGGTGGCGTGCTGGTACTGGCTGCAGCAGGCTGGGTGGGCCAGCGCCTGGGCCTCTGGGAGATGCACACAGGAAGCAGTGGTAGGGTAGGCAGGGTGGACCTGTTCTTGGGCTTCTGGACACTGTGCATGTGTGGCATGCACACCAGTGGCAGTGAAGGGGATGGATCAACCCCTAGGTCTCTGGACAGTGCACATGGACGGCAGCAGTAGGTGGGGTGAGCCTGCCCTCAGGTCCCTGGAAGGAGTGCATGAGTGCTGACAGAGCAGGTCAACCCCCAGACCCCTGGATGACATGCATGGGTACCAGCATTGACATCAGTAGGTAGGGTGGGACCCTTAGACCCCTGGATGGTGCACATGGGTGGTGAGTGTGGTGGGCTGGGCAGATTGAATCTCAGGCCCCTGGATGATGTGCACAGGTGCTGGAAGCAATCGTGGTGGTGAAGGGCAGGGCAGGCTTGTTTTCAACCCCCCAGATGGTGTGCATGGGCACTGGCAGTGGCAGGCAGGATGGATTGATCCCCAGGCCCTGGAAGGCATGCTCGGGCACCAGTGGCAATGGTGGTGGGCAGGGCGAGCCTGTCCTCAGATGTCCTCTGCACCTGCAACCAGTATGTGGGCTATCTCCACACAGTCAGTGGAGAATGGTAGCCCCAACAAAGAAAAATAATTCATGAACAGAATTTTTTCAGTTCTTTTTTTCTCCAGCTTTATTGAGGCATAATTGACAAATAAAAATAGAGCATATTTAGCTGGGCACGGTGGCCCACACCTGTAATCCCAGCACTTTGAGAGGCCAAGGTGGGCAGATCACTTGAGGTCAGGAGTTCAAGACTAGTCTGGCCAACATGGTGAAACCCTGTCTCCACTAAAAATACAAAAATTAGCTGCGTGTGGTGGTGGGCACCTGCAATCCCAGCTACTCGGGAGGCTGAGGTAGGAGAATTGCTTGAACCTAGGACATGGAGGTTGCAGTGAGCCGAGATCATGTCACTGCACTCTAACCTAGGTGACAAGAGCAACACTCTGTCTCAAAAAAAAAAGAAATATATATTTTCTCACACTTATAATCCTAACACTTTGGGAGGCCGAGGCGGGAGGATCACCTGAGGTCAGGTGTTTGAGACCAGCCTGGCTAACATGGTGAAACCCCATCTCTACTAAAAATACAAAAATTAGCTGGGTGTGGTGGCGCGCACCTGTAGTCCCAGCTACTCACGAGCCTGAGGCAGGAGAATTGCTTGAGCCTGGGAAGGAGGCGGAGGTTGCAGTGAGCCAAGATCACCCCATTGCACTTCAGCCTGGGTGACAGAATGAGATTCTGTCTCAACATAAAAAAGGAAAACAAACAAACAAAAAACAAACCCAAGGGACTTCTGATGCGAGTATCCACTGAAGCTTACCACAGGTCCACATGGCATTCTGATTAACTGTGGATATCTTAAGTACCAGTTCTACTGGATCTACTGAATCATAAGGCCCAAAGTACAGAGTTGCCTGCCTTGCAACTGGATCTTTTAAGCTGTCCTCTCTTGCCCTAGATGCCCCTCAAAGCTGGCAGCACTTCTAGTCTTGATGAGCAGAACATTCAAATGTGGCCAATGTTGACTCCAAAATTCAGAGGTTCACTATGCAACATGTCTCCTTTTTAGAGATAAAGAGTGCAAGGTACAGCAACTTGTCCATCTTTTTTTTTGGTGAAAAGACAATCTGCCAGGCTTAGTGGCTCATGCCTATAATCCCAGCACTTTGGGAGGCCAAGGTGGGCAGATCATTTGAGCCCAGGCGTTTAAGACCTGCCTGGGCAACATGGTGAAACCCTGTCTCTACAAAAAAATATAAAATTAGCCAGGAGTGGTGGCATGCGCCTGTGGTCCCAGCTACTCAGGAGGCTGAGGTGGGAGGATTGCTTGAGCCTGGGAGGTCTAGGCTGCAGTGGGCTGAGATTGCACCACTGTACTCCAGCCTGGGTGACAGAGCAAGACCCAGTCTCAAAAAAAAAAAAAAAAGAAAAGACAAACTGTTTTGGTATTACTATAAGAATACACACGTGTTTACATAAGACTGGGCATTCATATGATGCCCTTTCTACCTTCGTGGCCAAGAAATTTATGCAGTCACACTTCACTGTGTCATCTTTTCCTTGGGAAATATTTCTCCTTCACTTTTCTTGAGTAAAATTTCTATAATGTGTACAAATCTTTTTTTTTTTTTTTAAACCCCCAAGACAGAATCTTGCTTATTGCCCAGGCTGGAGTGCAGTGGCGTGATCTTGGCTCACTGCAACCTGCACCTCCTGGGTTCAAGCAATTCTCCTGCCTCAGCCTCTCAAGTAGCTGGGATTACAGGCACACGCCACCACACCCAGCTTTTTATTTTTATTTTTTATGAGAAGAAGTCTCACTCTGTCACCAGGCTGGAGTGCAGTGGCTCAATCTTGGCTCACTGCAACCTCTGCCTCCAGGGTTCAAGCGATTCTTCTGCCTCAATCCCGAGTAACTGGGATTACAAGTGTGCGCCACCATGCCCGGCTAATTTTTGTATTTTTTGAGATGGGGTTTCACCATATTGGCCAGAATGGTCTCAATCTCTTGACCTCCAGATCCACCTGCCTCGGCCTCCCAAAGTGCTGGGATTACAGGCGTGAGCCACCGCACCTGGTCTTTTTTTGGGTACTTTTAGTAGAGTCGGGGGTTTCACCATGTTGGCCAGGCTGGTCTGGAACCCCTGATCTCATGATCTGCCAGCCTCAGCCTCCCAAAGTGCTGGGATTACAGGCGTGAGCCATTGCGCCTGGCCAAAGTGTACAAATCTTCAGCTTGATAGATTTTTACCCATTTGCATGTGTGGTGTAAAACACCACAGTGAGCAAGATACAGATCTTCCTCCAGCATCCCAGAAGGCTCCTTCCTGCTCTCTCCTAGTCAATGTCCTATCAGAGCTAGACTCGACTCTAGTGTGTATTACAATAGCTTAGTGTCACCTGTTTTTGAACTTCATATAGATGTATAACCACAGAGTATGTACTCTTTTGATGTATGGCATTTTTTTTTTTGCTCTGCATAATCCCATTGAGATTAATCCATGTTGTTACATACAGCAGTGGTTCATTTCTTTTTCATTGCTGAATAGTATTTGATTATTAGAATATACCATAATGTGGCCGGGCGCGGTGGCTCACGCCTGTAATCCCAGCACTTTGGGAGGCCAAGGTGGGTGGATCACGAAGTCAAGAGATCAAGACCATCCTGGCTAACAAGGTGAAACCCCGTCTCTACTAAAAACACAAAAAAATTAGCTGGGCGTGTTGGTGGGGTGCCTGTAGTCCCAGCTACTCGGGAGGCTGAGGCAGGAGAATGGCGTGAACCCAGGAGGCAGAGCTTGCAGTGAGCCGAGATCGCGCCACTGCACTGCAGCCTGTGCAACAGAGCAAGACTCTGTCTCAAAAAAAAAAAAAAAAAAAAGAGAATATACCATAATGTATTTATCCACCATTCTGCTGATGGACTTTCAGGTTGTTTCTAGGTGTTTTGTTTTGTTTTGTTTGAGACAAAGTCTCACTCTGTCACCCAAGATGGAGTGCAGTGGTGCAATCTCAGCTCACTGCAACCTCCACTTCCCAGGTTCAAGTAGTTCTCCTACCTCAGCCACCCCAGTAACTGGGATTACAGGTGTGTGCCACCATGCTTGGCTAATTTTTGTTTGTTTGCTTTTTTTTTTTTTTGAGACAGAGTTTCGCTCTTGTTGCCCAGGCTGGAGTGCAATGGTACAATCTTAGCTTACTGCAACCGCCGCCTCCTGGATTCCAGTGATTCTCCTGCTTCAGCCTCCTGAGTAGCTGGGATTACAGGTGCCTGCCACCATGCCCAGCTAATTTTTGTATTTTTAGCAGAGATGGGGTTTCGCCATGTTGGCCAGGCTGGTCTTGAACTCCTGACCTCAGGTGATCTGCCTGCCTCAGCCTCCCAAAGTGCTAAGATTACATGCGTGAGCCACTGACCGTGCGTGGCCATTTTTTTGGTATTTTTAGTAGAGACGGGGTTTTGCAATGTTGGCCAAGCTGGTCTCGAACTCCTGAGCTCTAGCATTCCGCCTGCCTTGGCCTCTCAAAGTGCTGGGATTATAGGTGTGATCCACCACAATGGGCCATGAAGATAGTCTATTTGAAAATACATAATGAGAAGAGTAAAAGGAATGAAAAAGAATGACGATCACCTACAAGATGTAGAAAACTACCTCAATAGACCAAATCTAAGAATTATTGGTGTTCAAGAGGGAGTTGAGCAAGAGCAAGGGGTAGAAGAAAGCTTATTCAAAGAAGTAATAACAGGCTGGTATGGTAGCTCATGCCAGTAGTTTCAATGCTTTGGGAGGCAGAGGCAGGAGGGTTGCTTGAGGCCAGGAGTTCAAGACTAGCCTGGGCAACATAGTGAGACCTTGTCTCTACAAAAAATAAGATAAAAAATTAGCCAGGCATTACAGGTGGTGCACACCTGTAATCCCAGCTACTTGGGGGCTGAGGCAGGGGGGATCACTTGAGTTCAAGAGTTTACAGCTACAGTGAGCTGTTATTGTGCTACTGCACTACAGCGTGGGCAACAGAGTGAGACCTTGTCTCCAAAAAAAATAATAATAATAACAGAAAACTTTCCCAAACTTGAGAAAGATACAAATATCCAGTTACAGGAAGGCCAAAGAACAGATTTGACCCTCTCCTCTCCCCAAAAAACACTTGAAAGTATAAAACCTCCTCTCCCCAAAAAACACTTGAAAGTATAAAACTACAGGCACGCCGGCTCACACCTGTAATCTCAACACTTTGGGAGGCCACAGTGGGAGGATCATTTGAGCCTAGAAGTTTGAGACCAGCCTGGGTAACGGAGCAAGACCCGACTCCTATTTCTAAAAAAACAAAATAGAAAGTAGAGTGGTAGCTGCCAAGAGCTGGGGAGGGGCAGGGGAAATGGAGAGTTTTTGTTTGATTTCTTGGGTAGATATTAGCACTATGCTTATGCTGAAAATGACTTTGTTCTGAAGAAATATATGCTTAAGTATTTAGAGATGAAGTGTCTTGATGTCTGCAACTTACCTTTTTTTTTTTTTTTTTTGAGATGGAGTCTCACTCTGTTGCCCAGGCTGGAGTGTAAAGGCGCGATCTCGGCTCACCACAACCTCCACCTCCTGGGTTCAAGCGATTCTCCTGCCTCAGCCTCCCAAGTGGCTGGGATTACAGGTGCGTGCCAGCACACCTGGCTAATTTTTTTGTATTTTTAGTAGAGACATGGTTTCGCCATGTTGGCAAGGCTGGTCTCGAACTCCTGAACTCAGGTGATCTGCCCGCCTCGGCCTCCCAAAGTGTTGGGATTACAGGCGTGAGCCATTGCACCTGGCCTGTTTAGTTTATTTCTTAAATAATGTAGTCAGGCTGGGTGCGGTGGCTCACGCCTGTAATCTTAGTGCTTTGGGAGGCCTAGGCGGGCGGATCACCTGAGGTCGGGAGTTTGAGACCAGCCTGACCAACATGGAGAAAACCCATCTCTACTAAAAATACAAAATTAGCCAGGCATGGTGGTGCATGCCTGTAGTCCCAGCTACTGGGGAGGCTGAGGCAGGAGAATCGCTTGAACCCAGGAGGCGGAGGTTGGGGTGAGCCGAGATCGAGCCATTGCACTCCAGCCTGGGCAACAACAGTAAGTCTGTCTCAAAAAAAAAAAAAAGTCAAATTTACCAATCTTATCCTTTCTGTTTTTGAGGGCCCTGTCACTATCTTGATGCGTCTGCCCTCTGCTGGAGATAAGGGGAGCTGCAGGGCAGGTCTTGAACTCCAGCAATTCATTCCCCCTGTGTGACTGTATTATTTGGCAGTTAATTCTTCTCAGTCTATGATATGAGTTTAAGACTATTCTCTGGTTTCCCTAAAATAATGGTAATAATAATAACAACATGTGGCTGGGCGCGGTGGCTCACGCCTGTAATCCCAGCACTTTGGGAGGCCAAGATGGGCAGATCACCTGAGGTTGGGAGTTCGAGATCAGCCTGACCAACATGGTGAAACCCCATCTCTACTAAAAACACAAAAATATTAGCCAGCACGCGTCTGTAATCTCAGCTACTTGGGAGGCTGAGGCAGGAGAATCACTTGAACCCGGGAGGCGGAGGTTGTGGTGAGCTGAGATTGCACCATTGCACTCCAGCCTAGGCAACAAGAGCGAAACTCCATCTCAAAATAAATAAATAAATAAATAAATAAAATAATAATAATAATAACATGTAACATCTATTGAGCACAAACGGTGTTGCACGCAGTGAGCTTAGCGTTACATCAGTTTCTCATTTAATTGCCACAATACCCTCATAGGTAGATACTAGTATTGTTTATCCCTATTTTACTTTTGAGGAAACTGAGGCACAGAAGGACTAAGAAATATTCTCAAAGATATGCAAGTAGTAAGAGGGAGAAGCTAGGATTCAAATTCAAACCCAAGCAGGTTGCACCAGGCTTGTTACCATAAATCTATTTTTTTGATTTATTTATATGGATTTCTGGGTAGAAGTAGTAAATGGGGCAACCATTTAAATACTCTCCCATCTCTCTTGGGGATTTTTTTTTATAAGGTCTTATTTTATTTCTATTATAAACTCACAAAAGGGCCCAGAGAGCCCAGAAGTGTGACTCAATCAGCTGAAGTCGCCAAAGCAGCTTTTCCCCTTAACAGTAGTTAATATATTTGCAAAGATCATCCAAAAACAAACACACACTTAAATATCACCAGGTCAGGAAGTAACTGAAATATGGAACATTTGTTAACTCTTTTTTTCTTTTCCTCTTTTTTTTTGAAGATAGGGTCTCGCTGTGTTGCCTACGCTGGAGTCCAGTGGTGCGATCATGGCTCACTGCAGTCTCAACCTACCAGGCACAAGCCATCCTCCCACCTCAGCCTCCCAAGTAGCTAGGACTACAGGTGTACACCACCATGCCCAGCTAATTTTTATTTTTATCTTTTTAAAATAGAGATAGGTTTCCCTATGTTTCCCAGACTGGTCTCAAACTCCTGGGCTCAAGTGATCCTCCCACCTCAGCTTCCCAAAGTGTTGGGATTAACAGGTGTGAGCCACTGCACGTGGCCTAACATTTTTTTTCTAAGGGCTAAATGTCACAGTAGTAACGTATTCAGAGGGAAAAAACCCAAATGTCTCACATAAGAAAATGACAGTCCTGATAAACAATGCTAAAAGTGATGTAGAATACCTGTTTATAAACTGCTGTTTTCTTTCTTTCTTTTTTTTTTTTTTTTGAGATGGAGTCTCTCTCTGTTGCCCAGGCTGGAGTGCACCTCCACCTCCCAGGTTCAAGCGATTCTTCTGCCTCAGCCTCCGAAGTAACTGGGATTACAGGCACCCACCATCATACCTGGCTAATTCTTGTATTTTTGTAGAGACGGGTTTCACTATGTTGGCCGGGCTGATCTTGAACTCCTGACCTCAGGTGCTCCACCCACCTAAGCCTCCCTAAGGGCTGGGATTACAGACATGAGCCACCGTGCCTGGCCTGGGGAAAGATTTTTAAGGCCAGAGGAAGGGCAAATTCACTTTTCCCGCTTCTGGGGCATTTCTGGCAGCTGCAGTGGTCATCTGCGTTCCTGCAGTTCCAACAGCAGCAGCAGCAGCAGCAGCAGGGGTGCCAGCAACAGTGCCTGTGAGCACTGACTCTGGTAGTGCCAGAGGCTGTGTAGTAGGCATGGTTGACATTTGTATCTGTTTCAGATTTCCCAGCCACACAACCTCACTCCCAGACCATTTCTCTCCCTCAGTAGCCAGCATTAAAAAAAAGAAAAAAGAAAAAAATGTGAACTGTAACACAACTTCCCAGAGAACTTAAACCTCACACCTGTGTTTTTACTCTCAGTGAGGTTAAATGCATTTGGGGAGGATTTCTGTGACCCACAGAGCCACTGTGCAGTACTGCATAAGACTGGGGCTTATGCAGCTCTTTTTTTGTGTGTGTGTGTGACAGACTCGTACTGTCGCCTGGGCTGGAGTGCGGTGGTGCAATCTCGGCTCACTGCAATCTCTGCCTCCTGGGTTCAAGTGATTCTCCTGCCTCAGCCTCCCAGCTGGGATTACAGGTGCCCGCCACCACACCCAGCTAATTTTTTGTATTTTTAGTAGAGATGCAGTTTCACCATGTTGGCCAGGCTGGTCTCGAACTCCTGACGTGATTCACCCGCCTCAGCCTCCCAAAGTGTTGGGATTACAGGCGTGAGCCACCGCGCCTGGCCACAGCTCTGACCTTTTTTTTTTTTTTTTTTTTTTTTTGAGACGGAGTCTCGCGCTGTGTCACCCAGGCTGGAGTGCAGTGGCGCGATCTCGGCTCACTGCACGCTCCGCCTCCCAGGTTCAGGCCATTCTCCTGCCTCAGCCTCCGAGTAGCTGGGACTACAGGCGCCCGCCACCACGCCCGGCTAGTTTTTTGTATTTTTAGTAGAGACGGGGTTTCACCATGTTAACCAGGATGGTCTCGATCTCCTGACCTCGTGATCCGCCCGCCTCGGCCTCCCAAAGTGCTGGGATTACAGGCTTGAGCCACCGCGCCCGGCCAGCTCTGACCTTTTAATGTCACTTTCCTGGGCCCTTTTGTGGCACTACGGTGGGATTCTTCAAGTTCTTGACTTTGAGGTCCTGTAAACTGAACCATGAGGCTGACTCTGGCAGTGTTACTTTTATAAAAACTCATTATACATCACATCTATTGTTTATGCACTTACCTGAGCTAAGGAAGTATTCACTAAAGCACCCGACAGGGGAAATGACAGCATCATGGCTAGGCCTGGCTGTTTCAGGTTTTTGGGACTGCAATATTACTTTTGACTTCCTATTTGGGAAGGAAAAATCATTCCAAACTTAACCCTTTCTGCCAAAGTTGCTCTTATTTCAGGAGTCAACTGGCCTTCCTAGTTGTCCATGTCAACTGCACTTGTCAGAGTTGGGGAAATAACCACAGGGTAAGTGCAGGAGGTAACATTTCCCAAAGATTTCAGGGAATACTGGATAACTGTGACTGTTCCATATGGAAAATTTGGAGTATGCTGGGAAAATATGAGGAATGACTTTAGGTGTAATGACGTCTAGGGTGGTCTCCTTGATGGAACAGGTTAATTGGGCAAATGCATTCTTCTCTTGTCCTACCTACATGGACCACTATAAGCAGCTTGCCTTCACCTGGTAGCAGCACACCTTCACGATTCAGCCTGAGAGATGAACAACTCTACAGTTTTGCATAACCAGATCCTCAAGACCTACCTACACCATCCATCCCCAGGACAGCATGGCGGGGGGCCACTCATTGACACCATGCTTATTCTAGACAACTGGAAGGGGCAAGAATCCCAAGTTTCGTGGTAAAACATCTATACTTGATTGGGTCCTTCAGGAAAAATTTGCCACTCACAAATTGCTGGTCCATCCTGCCTATCCCACAAAGCCTGGTGGGCCTCCTCCCATCTTGGTGAAAGCACTTACTTTTGGGTGTTCTGCTCCAAATGCATTTACCAGGTAGACCCCAAATCTACCACCCACAAGTGGAGTCTTGAACAAGACATTCTCTGGGTGGTCCAGGCTGCAGCATGATTCTGGCAACTCTGCCCCTTGAAACCCTGCAGAGCTCATTGTCTGTAGCAGATCCAATCCCTACTAGGAACTTGAGGCAAGGATCTGAAGAGACTCTGGTGTTTTGAGCAAGGCCATGTCCATCAGGTTAACCATCCAGGGTTCTGTGGAGATCAGGCATTCTACCCTGGGGCATCACATGACTCTGCAACCTGGACTGGATGGGATCTGAGGCTACCTGCGCACCTGGCTGCACTCTATGTTCCATTAGAAGCAGGTGCAATGGCCCTGGGTTTGAGTTAACCCTGAAGGTACCAATAAGCTGCCTAGTGGTGCCTATACCAGCAAGGTGGCTGTGGGTAGAGAATAAAAACGTGACACTTGGTTTCCAGGTGGTTCTGCATGACATAACGGCATCAGCAGTGAATGCTGAGTTCCAGCCCCATGCTGGACAGCAGTGGAATTAGCCCAAAGACAGAGCTTCGAGGTCAGCATGTCCTCTGTCTGAACAGACAGATGGCTTATGTCTGGATCCTGGTACAGAGGCCTTGGAAAGAATGAAACTGGAAGATGGAGACAAGGAGGTCCAGGGAGGAGTATGTTACATAAAACCGGACTTCCTAACACGGGCCTATGTGCCACATCACCAAAGGCTTCTTCCAGTGCAGGGGGCCAGATGGTCCACTCTTCACCATGACGAAGCCGGAGGCCATGGAAGACATCGTCAAACCATGTGTTTCCATCAGGTCTCACTCCAGATGCCTCGCATCTTAAAAGCAGGGATGCCACTGTGCTCTGGCTAAAGTTGTTGCCAGGGGAGAAGAGCTATTACCGGCCTGAGGAGGGAGGCCAAGGTTCTCAGGAGTGCAGTGCTCTGAGGACTGGGTGCCAGGCACCACCTCTGTTTGCACCTTATTACCTGCTTTCTCACCTGCAATAAGAGTTGCCCATATACCCTAAAAGGTTTTCATTTCTTGGGGGTCCCTAGGCCTTCCCTGCAAAGTGGGAGTCATGGAGAGAAGCTGGAGTTCATGTGCGTGGCAGCAAATGGAAGCTGCTCTGGTTGAGAAACATTCCTCCAGCTCATCCCAGACACTGCTTGAGGGCCTGCATCTGAACCGGGATTACGGATCTATACACTCTCTTCATCATCACAGGCAGTCCCGGTACCCCCAGAGTTTGGTTCAAGTGCTTGCTAAGCCACACTAACCTCATAAAATCTTGGTCAACCAGGTCTTCCTGCCAGCAGCAATCTGCTGGGTGGCCCAAGGGCGCTGGCAATGCCAGGGCAAATGTAGTCACTGAGGCCATGGGTGGACAGACCCATTCCTAATGGTCTCCCTGCTTTTAAGTCACACACCTGCCAATCCTAGCCTGGAATATTTAACTCTTCATGGCTTCATCACCTGTAAGGCAAGATACCACCTCTCTGTGGAACCCAGAAATGCGGTCTCCTCTTTGCCTTCTGGGTCTTGGATACACCAGACTCTGGCCAGCAAAGCCCAGTATAGAGCAGAGGCAGGCCCCTGGCCAATGGTTAGCTTGTGGCTCAGGTCCTGGGTGACGTCTGCTCCAGGCTAGAGCCCTAAAGCTCCAGATGAGAGATCACTACACTTTTCCTGTAAAAAGTTAAATATTTTAGGCTTTGCAATTCATATGGTCTCTGTTGCAACTACTTGTTTTTGCCACTGTAGTAAAAAGAAGTCAATGAATGGGTATGGCTGTGTTCCAACAAAACTTTATTTACAAAAACAGGAAGCAGGCACGTTTGGCCCTCAGACTGTAATTTGCCCATCACTACTCTTGATGATACTCAGATGACCTGGCAGGCTGAGGGGGCTGTGGCCCTGTCTGATCCTCTGTGAGATGGAAACCACTCTAGGGTCTCCTGGTGTGCTGAGGCTGTACACAGGGGCAGAACAGGGCACTGTGTTTGGAAGTTTCTGACCAAGTGTTGACAGCAGAGGGCAAAACGTGAAGGCTGTGCTGGATAAGGCTGAACCGTCCTCATAAGCAGCACCAACTGCTTTATTCCAGGTCAGGGCCAACTCTTCCACCACAATACCAACACGGTCCCTCGGCGGGCACTGTCTTTACTGGGCCCCTAGGAGTCCCTGCGTTGAGACCTGACCACCAGCCCCTCTCTGGTGATGGCCCAGTTGTAGTTCTTCGGGGAGTCCAATGCTGCTTCCACCCGTGCCTCCAGGTTCTCTCGGGTGATGAAATTTTTCGCCTCTTCCTATCGGGAGAGAAAAGCCCAGCTCAACAGAAACCCCGGGCACATGCCAGCCAGCCAGCCCACCCAGCCTGCTGGCCTCTCACCCCACTGAGAAAGCAGCTCTCACTCGCCCTGGGGAAGCATGCCTGGAGCCCAGGTCCTCTTTGAGAGCCCCTCTGGCCTCCCAGTGGAGTGATATCAGGTTGCTTTGCTACATTGCTCTTTTCTCAGACACTTTAGCCATAGCCCCGAGCGCCAGCTATGAAAATCTCACGTCCTGGTAGGTGAAATCCATCCCTCAGTGGTCCCCTCTGAATCACTCTAACTCGTCCTTCCCCCTGTTACTTTATTACTTTATTTATTTATTTATTTTTTTTGAGACGGAGTCTCACTGTGGCCCGGGATGGAATGCAGTGGCTCCATCTCGGCTCACTGAAACCGCCGCCTCCTGGGTTCAAGCGATTCTCATGCCTCAGCCTCCCCAGTAGCTGGGATTACAGGCGCACACCACGACGCCTGGCTAATTTTTGTATTTTTAGGAGAGACGGGGCTTCACCATGTTGGCCAGGCTGGACTCGAACTCTTGACCTCAAGTGATACGCCCGCTTAGGCCTCCTATAGTACTGGGATTACAGGTGTGAACCACCGCTCCTAGCTACCCTTATATTACTTTAAATCAAGCCTCATCCATTCTCACTGCATTACTCCTAAGTGGTCTCCCTGCTTTTAAGTCACACACTTGCTAATCCCAGCCGTGAAATATTTAACCCTTCACGGCTTCATCACCTGTTATGCAAAATACAACCTCTTTGTGGAACACAGGGTCCCTCCCACAGACCTGCTAGGCACCTGAACACTGTCCAATTACTCTGCTCACCTCCGGGTCTTTGCGCCTGACTGGCACTCTCTCTCCTCTCCCAAATCCTGATCTGCCAACTCTAAGTCTCTGCACATAGCCAGCGCCCGCGTCGCGGTACCCAGAATTCCCAGTGCCCCGCAAGCCGCGAACCCAACTGGAGTCCCACCCTCCGGAGGCGTTGCCCACCTGCAGCTGCAGCACTTCCCGTTCCTTGCGCTGCACCCAGGCCTGCATCTCTTCGGCCTTGCGGGCCTGCTCCAACGCCTGCCGCTGCTCCTGCTCCCGTTCCTCCTGCCGCAGCCTCGCTATCCTGTGAGGGTCAAGGGGCCGAGGCTGAGCGGGGCCCGGGCTTCTCCCAGGCCGGCCAGGCCGCCCCGCCCCGCCCCGCCCCGCCTCCCGCCTCACGCACCGCAGCTCGTGCAGTCGCCGGTTCTCCTCCTGGTTCCAGGCCATCAGCTCGCGGTGCTCAGTGGCGTACTTCAGGGCCTTGCGCTCCGCCACAACTCCGGCTCGGGCCTCGTACGCCTTCCTCCGCACCTCGGACACGAACTCCTTCCTGGGTGCAGACGCGGCAGGAATCGGCAACCTCTTCGCCCGCCCCCACCGTCCCCAGCGCGCGCGGACGGCCACCTCCCCCCGGCCGCACACCTGAGGGCGCGCACGGTCTGGCGGTAGTGCTGGTAACGCTCCATCAGCACGAAGCACTCCGCAGGGTCCACCGGGGGCGGCATGTTCACGCGCCCGATCTTGGATTTGGCCGGCGGGTCGTAGCGGGTCTTGCGCCCGCGCACTGGCAGCACCAGCGGGGCCCGGGGCCCGCACTGGGTCCCCACGCCCAGGCGGCTCAGCGCGCGTAGCATGGCCGCGACTCTTCACTGCGGCCGCGCTGCCGGAACGCCACCGTGCCCCGGAAGCGGCGCGGGGCACCTTGGGACCTGTAGTCCTCAGGCTGTCCCTCACACCTCGCCCGGCCGTGTGGCCTCTGGAACCCAAGCGGCGACCCTGCGGACGTCCGCACCCAGCCCCCAGGCTCTGGCGCAGCCCTCCCGCCAGGGCCCGGGGCCATCCCTTCGTTCCTCCCTCCCGCGGGGCCGGACCCGCCTCCCTCCAGCCCCCACGCAGGGAAAGGTCTCAGCGGGGAAGAGAGGGAGGGGAGGAAGGACAGAATTCGAGGCAACAACTTCGGAGAACCTCACACTTTATTGGAGGACGGCGGGACGGGGCGGGGCTCTCGGGCTGCCGTCTGCGGAGGGAGAAGTGGCGGTGAGGCCTCAAGACACTGGTCTCGTGACCGCCGAGCTGCCACCTTCCCGGTCCTCTCCCTTCTTGTCCCCACCTGGCCTCCCAGAGCTGGACGCGCCCCCGCCTCCCCTAGAAGCCTGAGGATCCAGCGGGTGTGGGGATCTCCAGCTCCCTTGGGCGAGCCCTCTTGTCCACACTAAACAAGCCTGACGCATGGAAACCTGAGCCCGTACACATAAATCAGGCGGTAAGACTTTGCCTCATAGGAACTTACTACTTTCTTCTTTAGTTATCGTGCTCTCCTGATGCACTTTAAATATGTTTGATTTGCAAAATAGTAACAAACCATTTCCCCACGCCTGCCTTCTGCTATGTCTTGGGGAGCTCTGCAGTCCCTGAGATGTTCCTAGTGCACATGTCAGTGACCACCTGGTCCTCTTAGCCCTGTTGTCTATTTGCCTGAGGTTGCATCCCTCACCTCTTTCCACTGGCCCAGGGTCTGTCCATTTCAAGACAGTCATTGGCTCAATTATCTCCTTCTACTCTACTAGTGACTTCAGTCTTTAACCTAAGTGTTTTATAAATTGTCTAGAATCCTCCTGGGAAATAGGAAGGATAGCAGACAGCACCCTGCTGTGTGCAGTAGGGGTACTGAGAAATGATTGGTGGTGCTGTGGCAGGGGGCATTCTCAGTGGTGTTTCATTCTCCCCACCCTCCCTGCATCCACCCCTAAGCCACAATGGCCACTGATGACCAGTGGCTGGTCTTGATGCTGGGGACCTTTCATCCCACTCACCAGTAGTGTCTGTGCCAGATGTCGCTTCCTGCGAAGGGACCACCACGCCATGGTCCTGCCCTCCCAGGGCATGCTGTCTTCCAGGTGAGCCAGGGCATCACTTGGGAGGCCATAGGTAGCCTGGGCTGGGCTGCCTGCTGCAGTGCCCAGGGCCCTTCCTTAGAAGGGAACTGATGCTGTCCTCCCTACCCCGACCTCAGGCTCCGGGTGGGTGGGGGAGCCCCCAGACATCACTTTCTTCCTCCCAATCAGGCTGGGAGACACCCACCTGGGGGCCTAAGGGCATTCTGAGGATCCTGGGCTGAGCTGAGGGCTCGCTTTCCTCCAGGGTACCAGCCATGGGACCAGTGCTGAGCCTCTGAGGGTCCAGGGTGAGCAGTCAGCAGCATCAGGAGCAGGAGGCCTCGCCTGGAACTGGCCATGGCTGCTCTAATGGACAGGGTACAGCATTCAAGGAGCCTTACCTCACCCCTACATCCCACCCCCCCTTCCTACAGGGCCACCTTGGAAAACTGGCATCCCAGGGGCAGCTTTGGTATCTCCTTATGCCCTTCCCTCTCTGCCATGGCTCTTCATCCCAAGCACACAGGGGTCCAGATCCTGGGGGATCCTGGCCCAGCAGGGGACGATGCTCCAGGGGACCAGCCTTCTCCCTGAGCCTGGGACACAGAGGCTACCTGCCTTGCCAACTCTGAGGGCCCTCCCACTTGTCCAAGCCCATCCATCCTTCCTTCAAGGAGTTTCCAGAAGTGGAAGAAAGTTGGAGGGGAACAGAGACCTGAATTCAGGCCAATGGATGGGAGGATAGATGGATGGTCAGGGGAGTTCTCAATATAGGGGCATCTGGAGCACCAGTGCTAGGCCACAGAGTGGCAGGCCTTCCGCCCTTTTCTCTGTGGCCTGCTGTATCTCTTTCATAGTAGTTGGGGATGTGGAATGGATGTGTGGTGTTGATGGGGGCAAATGCTTCTACCCCTTATTCCCTCCCATGCCAGGGGCAGCAAGCACAATAGATGGTAGAGCTGTTGCGGAGAGGAGAGGAAAAGGGGACTTTTCTGGCATGGTTCAGGGGTGGAGGTGCTTGGGAATGGGGAAGAGGAGCAGCACACCATGGACCCAGGATGAAGCTCGATCCAGGTGTCCCAGCCCTTAGGGAAGGCTCCCCACTCACCGAGGAAGAGCTGTGGATGAGATGGCTCCTTCAGGCGGCTGCAGGACCTTAGCCTGATGGCCCCAGGATTTATAGACCAGGCAGCTCCACCCCCAGACTCCAGTGACGTCTTGAGAGGGGAGGGGGAGAAGCTTCCTACCCATCCCCCTTCCCAGAGCATCCACTCCACGAACATTCACCAGGCAGCTGCTGCCCTGAGGCCATCAACAGATGCTCCCTCGCCACCACCTTCCCAGGAGCCTCCAGGCCCGGGACTCCTGCTTCTGGCTGGCCCATGTCCTGGTCTCGCCTTCTTACTTGCCAGGCTGCATCTTCAAGCTCCTCATCTTGAGACCTAGAAAGCCCTCACAGCCCTCCCTGACGCCAAAAGAGCATCCTGGGCAGGGGAAATGCCTGGGGGTTCCCCAACTCTCAGCTCAGGGCTTTCCCTGGTGGACAGTGGAGGCCTAAGAGTAGGGAGCCTGGCAGGCTGTTCAGAGGTACAGGGGAGGCTGTGACCACTGTCCCAGAGGGCTTGTTTGCTCACTATAGAGTGGGTTGGGTGGGACAATCCACATCCACATACCTGGGAACCAGGGCTGGGTCACTCCAGATGGCTGGGTTTGGGTGGGGCAGTACCTACCCAGGAGTGGCTTCTCTCCTGGCGAAGAAGCGGACCCATGAGATGGGGCCCAGCTGTTGGGCCAGTGCAGCCTCCCAGGGCCATCAGCAGCCGGTAGAATAATTTTGTTCCTCAAGGCTCTAACCCCTCCCCAGTCATGGATTTAGACACAACTAGCCTGGCTGCTGGAAGTGGGCTCTTGCCTCCCAGTCTGCATCAGCAGCTCAGCTTTCCCTGGCTAGCCATCAGCCTCTGGGGGTCAGAGGCCTATTTACAGGGTTAATAGCCAATCTCCGCGCTTGGGCTGAACAGCATATGGGAGGGCCAGGGTCAGGCTTGGCATTGTGGTGGACAGAGTCATTAGGAGAGCTGGTGCATCAAATCCTGTGACAAAGATGGGGAAGGGGAGGCATAATGGGCATCAGTCAGCCCTAGACACCTGGACTTCAGCAGCCAAGGCAGGATGGGCACACCTGTGAATTTCCAGACTGACTTATTAGCAGGGACCTGAAACGAATGTGTGGCCCGTATGTTCAGTTAAATTGTTTTGGCTTAAATACACAGACTTTGTTAACCGGGTGATTTTTAGGAAAACATTTGCTTTGTGGTTTAGTGAAAATGAATCTAAGTTCAATGTACTAGTTTAGTTCTGCTTGGGGTTTACAGAACGTTTTATTCAAAGCTGGTGTTCATTTAAAAGGGGGATGGGTGCCTTTATTTATTCTGTAATTTGATTGTTTTTTTTTCCTGAAAAATCTAAACCGAGCTAAGCTTCCTGGGGAAAGCTCTGCTTTCCTTTTTTTTCTGGCAGCATACTTAGCTTTTTAGAAATGTTTGATGTCCTTTCTAGACTAGAACTCTGGACTCTTGTATCCTTCTCATTAGAACATAGAAAGCCATCTGTTCACCATGGGGCTCCAGTCCTCAGGATATGAAGTCACTGCAGCCTGGAGCTGTGCGTACTCAGGTGGGAAAGCAGAGGTTCAGAGGTGAATAAACACTCAGGTGCTGCAGGAGCACAGAGGGACACAAACTGAGCAGGCGACCTGGGTGAAGGACAGAGACAAGTGAGCTGGAGTCATGGACGCAGGGAGTGGCAGCGGAGGGGTGCAGCGTAAGGAACAAAATGGAAAAGGGCCAGCAGGAACTGCTGCGGATCCATGGGGCCAGAGAATGTGGGAGGGTTAGAGGAAAGGAGGGTGGGCCCTCCCACTGGGTGTGGGCAGTGGGAGGCAGGCATCTCTGGACAACTCTGACATGTGACCAGGATATGGGGGACTTGGGATTGGAGGAGAGCTGAGGGTCCACAGAGACAGACCCAGAATCCTGACCTCTGAGGGAAGAGACAGTGGAGGAGCAGCTAAAGGGTGAGGATAAGAGGCAGAGGACAGCCCGTGACACAAGGGAAGAGACCATGGATCCCTGGGGTTTAGCACCAAGGTGACCTTGGTGAACAGGGATGAAAAAGAAACGTGTGGGAATGAAATGAGGAAGAGGGAAGAGACAGAGTACAGGCTTTTTCACGTAGTCTCTCATAAACAGGGAAGAACTTAGGCCTGAGGTGGGAGACATGCTGTTTATGTAATTAATTAATTATTTTTTTTGAGACGGAGTCTAGCTCTGTCACCCAGGTTGGAGTGCAGTGGTGCGATCTTGGCTCATTGCAGTTTCTGCCTCCCAGGTTCCAGCAATTCTCTTGCCTCAGCCTCCCTGGTAGCTGGAATGTACCACCACACCCGGCTAATTTTTGTATTTTTAGTAGAGATGGTTTCACCATGTTGACCAGGCTGATCTCGAACTCCAGACCTCAGGTGATCCGTCCACCTTGGCCTCCCAAAGTGCTAGGATTATAGGCATTAGCCACTGTGCACAGCCTATTTTTTTGAGACAGGGTCTCTTTGACCCAGGCCGAAGTGCAGTGGCATGATCACGGCTCACTGTAGCCTCTACCTCATGGGCTCAGGTGATCCTTCCACCTCAGCCTCCCAAGTAGCTGGGACTACAGGTGTGTGCCACCATGCCTGGCTGATTTTTGTTATTTTTTTGTAGGGACAGGGTCTTGTCATGTTGCCCAGGTTGGTCTCGAATCCTGGGCTCAAGTGATCCACCTGCCTTGGCCTGCTCTTTATTTTTAATGAAAGAGACTTGAGTATTTGGGACAGGGGAACAAGGAAGGAAACTGCAACCCAGGAGGGACCTGCCCAAATGAAGTGAGGTCTGAGTGTGGCAGGATGTAGGGCTTTGGGTGTGTGGTGGGTGCAGGCTGTTACTCTTCCCCTATGGAGAAACACTCCTACCCTAAGCCCCTTGGGTCACAACTGACTGGCTGTGGGAAGGGCACTGGATGAAGCGGTCACCCCTGCCCTTTCCACATGACTGTGCTGTGTGAGCCTCAGCACATTTTCCTTTTGGCCTACACTAGTTTCTGTTGGGTTCACCTCTCTTGTAAACATGCATGCCCCATGTAGAAAGCAAAAGAGGAGTGAAGAGGGAGGCATGAAGGGATGAGGGACACATCTACAGCCTGAGCAAGACAGGGAGCAAACAGCTGAGGTCATTCCTACCTGGAGACACCGGTTTTGCACCCAAGTGATGCCTATCCACTGGCCAAATCAGCATGGACTTCAGCAGAAAACCACTCAGGCCACGGTGCCACATCCTGCTGAAGGCCAGCCTTGACAATAGGAGGCAGCCTGCTGGGAGGCACAAAAGCGCCTGTGAACAGCCTCATCTGCACATTCACTGAGTGGCTTGCTGACCCAGTGCCTGCCCTCCTGCATCGACTTGGACTTGGCCACACAGAGCACTGAAGGGTAGCCTGCAAGGAGCCAGGGGCTGCTCCCCAAACTTGGCACCCCTCACCAGAAATTCCTCAGATTCTATCTTTGCCTAATTTATCCATACTTCTCTTGAGACTACTGAGTTTTAAGTTTACTGCCTCTTGGGAGCTCCTTAGTTCCTACAGAACTAAATGTCTCTAATGACTCACACTCACCTCCTGTAAACTTCCAGAGGGGTCTGTTGCAGTCCTTGCCTCCTGGGTCCCTTCTGCACATCTCCTTCCTTCCCACAAACATCCTGGATATGTGGTGCACAGACAGGCTTCCCTCCTGGAGCCACTACATGTTAACTGCTTTATCTGGACTCTGAGGCCCTCTGTAATGTGGCTTCACTTCGCCTTTCCTCCTTTTCATTTATCTAAATTTCCAGCATCCCATGAGTCTGGTTCAAGTCCCACCTCCTCCAAGAAGCTCAGTAGTGCTGACCCCTAAGCATGCCTCCATGGACCAGGCTGGGGTGCCACCTCTCACTCCAGAAGCCTCTGCGGAGCCCAGGCCTGTGCTGGCTCTTCAAGAAAGGCCCTGCCTGACAGCCACAGCCACCAGTTCACTCTCCTGCTCCTGTAGTAAGCTGCTGATGAGGCTGGGAGGCAGTGGACAGACCCATTCTCCCAACGCAACAAAAGATCAAGATCACACTTCCCCAGCACACCCTGTAGTTAGGCATAGCTATGACCAGGTGAAAACCTTGTGAAGCCAATGAGTGGAATATGGGGTGGGGTATGAGTGGAAATGAAAAGTGCAGATTTGGCTTCCTGTCCTTAGAAATGAAGCTGCTGGCTCTCCATGCTCTTTCCTCAGGGTAGAATATGGACATGGCAGTGACCCAGCTTCAACCATGAGGATGAGAACAATATCCTAAGGATACTGGGTCTCTGGACAGGGCAGACTGTTATAGGAGACATAAATGAACATCCACCTTCTTTAAGAAACAAAAGTTCAACACTTTTGTCTAACATGTCACTCAAAACCAAGTTGGGATCTAAGACTCCCACCATCCTGACTTCTAGATCCGAGAAACATTCACATTCCCAGAAATGAGGACCCGTATGAAAGAAAATGGAAGCAATTCAACACAATACATGTGGATATAAAGACTTATCCTGGACAGGGTGACACAATCCAGACAGCTTTGTAGCAAAGCACCACAGACTGGAGAGGTCAGACTGGCCTCAGCCCAAAGCTGAGTCAGCTCCACTCTCCCCTGTGCCCCCGTTCTTAAGGAGACTCAGTGAGGACCTGGCCACCTTCCATAGGGAGGAAGGCTGGCCAGGACCCCTAAACCAAAGATGTGCTGGCAATGAAAGGAGGGTCCTGGAGATCACCTAAGAACTGGAGAGGCTGTGTTTGGTGGATAGGAGGAGTTAGGGGACTGTGGCCTCTCTCAGATTGCTCAGAGAGAACAGCAACAGCAGGGCCATGAACAGCCGAGCCCCAGCCTGTATGGCTGACCCACCCCCAGACAAAGGGAGAGACATTTCCTCAGGGAGTCAAAGCTTTTATTACCTGATAGTCCCTAGTGTGGTGCCAGAGATACCGCTCTGGTCCTATTACTCCCATGATATAGGTGGTGGGGATGGGGAAGGGGACCAGGGACAGAGGGGAGGGATATTTACAGTGCATGATGGTATGGGGACAACCACTTTCCTCTAGAGCTCTGAGTACTTTGTGCTTTTTTTCTTAGTTGGTGCCGAGCTACCTGGAATGGATTTTGTGTTTATCTTCTTTAGGGAAAGATATATTAACCAAAGCACAATCCAGCCCAATTTCCTGGCTGAGGATTTCACGATATCAGTCCAAACATCACACTATTTAATTCCCCAATAAAACATTGGAAAAAGGACTATCAGTGCTAACACATTTACATATAAAATTTCCACCTAATAGGTAATAGAAGCCTATGTACCAATTTCTAAAACAGTTATAAGATATATACACAATTTGGGGTATATTAACAAAACAGAATATTACAAAATATTAAAGGCAATCCTCCTGGTCCACGGACGCTTGTTGCCGCTTACTTGAAGTTGGCATAATCTGAGAATGCATCAATATATTCCTGCACCACCTTGTAGCAGAACTCATACTGTTCCTGGAGAGTGAAAGATAGGGAAAAAGCCAGGGTTACTGAAGAACACACAGTACCTGTAATTCCTAACAGACTCTTTTTTTTTTTGAAGATGGAAAATCGAGAGGAACTGAATGTTTTTGAACTTTCACCTGAGCTCTGATCTGCCTGCCAGAGTTCTGACAGCATTCCCCTTCTGGGCTGAATGCAGCAGACCTTCTACAAGCAGAGCTGACCAGAGCTGACCCAGGCTCTACAGAGGTCAGACATGCATGTGCTGGGCTGGGAGACAGTGCAACAGAGCATGGCCCACACTTACCATGGCTGCCAGGCTAGCATGCACCCTGGCTCTCAGAACCTTGTCTCCCAAACCTACTAACATTCACTTTTCTTTACTCCTCAAACATTTCTAGCTCCATGGGATTCAGGGAAACCTCTGTGGATGTGTGGCTTGTTAAAAGACCTCTCAACAGGGAGCCCAAGCCCAAAGGCAGGTACTCCTCCTGGATCTTCCTTCCTTACCCACAGAGAAGTGCAGATGAGCCCTGTGGGGCACCCAGACACCCCCTTCTAACCTGGCCCATCCTCTGGCAACAGGGGCTATGTTCCCATTGCTGCCATCCTGCCTCCCAACGTGCTTCCTGTGTATCTGGGGCACCTTGGGAGGGGAAGGGCAGGTCTGTGTTTAGACAGTCTTCTGACTCCTGGGTGGGCCCCTCTGAAGAGCCTCCTCCCTGAGCTGGCCCTGACAGAGAAGGGCTGCAGGTGGTGTGGTGGCAGGGACAAATATGTGGGCAGCATACCAGTGTCTGGACCATGTGTGGCCTCTGTAGCCGTAGGCTCTTGACAGTCTGGAAGACATCCAAAATCCCCTCTGCTTTCACACGCTCCAGGACGGTGCTCAGGGCACAGAAGGTCCCCGTCCTTCCTGCCCCAGCGCTGCAACAGAGCAGACACATTTACCACACCCGTCATGGCCCTCTGTGCAAGGGGGTGAGTGACAGTGGTAAGTGGTAGACAAAGAGGTGGGGGCAGGCAGCCGGTGCTCACCTTTGCCCTGTGGGCCCCCACCCAGCCTGGACCGGTTCTGGGTCGGGAGGCAGTGTACCCTGTGCCCTTCCTGCATGGCCCCATGTATTGTGGAGGGACTCACCTATTGAACCGTGGGGGATGACCTTCACTCATACCCCACCAGCACGGAGCCATTGCTGTCCACCTGCACATGCTGGCCTGAGTTGTCCTGACCTGCCGTTTGCTCAGGTTAGAACTAGCTCTAGTCCTGTTTTTCCCTTTCCCTGACAAACCCCCTCCCTACACTGGTGTGTATTTGCTGATTCCTTTCCATGTCTCTCACTTTCTTCCTAAATCCCAGGAATCCAGACTCTGACCTTGACGCTATCCCCCTATTCAATGTCATCAGCTGATTCACCCACCAGACACTGAGTGCCTACTGTGAGGCAGGGACTGTGGGGTTTAGCAATGTCCCTAGACAAGATGTGTGTTAAGAGAAGGGAAAAGAGGAGTGGGAGTTCTAGGCAGGGTACTCAGAGAAGGCTTGGACAAAGCCCTGTGGCTGCCTGGGACGGCATCTCAGGCCCATGGCAGGAGTGTGCCCAGGGTGCTGAAGGCCATGCAGTTAATGAAAGAAGAAAGGAGTGGTGGGCGTGGGGTCAGAGCCAGCCTGTGGTACACACCATCCTCTGCTGGCCCTGGCCAGGAAGCCCTTAGAACATGTTGGGCCTTGTAAGCTGTTGTTAGGATTCTAAGTAAAGGAGTGCATTTTTTCTAAAATGCAATCTCTAGCAACATGCCCCAAACAAAATTCAACTTTTCCCCTCAAACAAGCCTCTTTACTATCTTTCTTCTGCTGGTCACACCAACCCAGGCTCAAACCTGGGAGACACCCTTGACTCTTCTTCTCTTTCACCCTCTGTTCTTAGTCTTGTTCATTTTTCCTCAATGTACAGACAGGGCAAGCCATACCTACAGTCCACTGTTTTTAAGATAATTGCCCTGTTCTCTTTTCCTGTGCTTTTTTTTTTTTTTTTTGAGACGGAGTCTTGCTCTGTCGCCCAGGCTGGAGTGCAGTGGCGCGATCTCGGCTCACTGCAAGCTCCACCTCCCGGGTTCACGCCATTCTCCCGCCTCAGCCTCCCAGTAGCTGGGACTACAGGCGCCCGCCACCATGCCCGGCTAGTGTTTTGTATTTTTAGTAGAGACGGGGTTTCACCATGTTAGCCAGGATGGTCTCGATCTCCTGACCTCGTGATCCACCCGCCTCGGCCTCCCAAAGTGCTGGGATTACAGGCTTGAGCCACCGCGCCCGGCCTCCTGTGCTTCTTAAGGAGGCCAGGCCCTTATCTCACATAGCACAACCGGGGTCTCCACTGCCAGTCTCCCTTGCTGCTCTCCTGCCCACTATCCGAACATTAGTCCTCTAGCACTTATTGCGCCAAGTTCTAGCTCCAAGGTCCTCTCTTAGCATCCAATCCTGTCTTGGCATCAATCTTGACTACCATGTGCTCACTAATATCTTGCTCTTGTGTGGCTTTCTTCAGTCTGATCCATGGTCACCAGCTTCCCCTGTCTGCCCCTCCTTGCTTTCTCTCTCCCTCTGAGGGCAAGGGTGAGCCATACCTGCAGTGCACGGTGATGGGGTGGTTCCCTGACTGCTGCTGCTGCTTCTGCACGGCGGCGATGATGCTGATCATGCCCTTTCCGTCACTGGGGATGCCCACTTCAGGCCAGCCATGGAAGTGGAACTGTCGGATCTGCCGGCTCTTATTCTCCTTTGGAAGAAAGGGGATCAGGCAGGCAGGGGTAACCCTGCTCTTCCTGGGGACAGAGTCCACCCACCACCCATCTTACCCTGGTGTTGGTGACCAGGAGGTCTCGGACGGTGTAGCTCTCACATTCCTCCTCCTTCTTCAGTTCCACTGTAATATCTCCATAGGACACCAGTCCATCGGATGGCCAGTACTGGGCACACTTCTCCTGGAGGGACAAGTTGGAGAGGTGAGGGGCTCAGAGTACCACATGTATAGAAGCAGCACTGCCCACGAGCAGCCTGACCTCTCTCAGTACAGCCACCTCTTACGCTGACACACTTCGTCCTCAAGGTATTGAAAACTTGTAGGATCATTATATCACATCATTCCAATTAGCTTCCGATCGTCACCAGAGACTCAACAGACACTGACGGGGTCTGTAAAGAACTCTGACTACAGGCTCACAGGGTATCCAATACTTGGTGGCTGGAGGGAGAGAAGGAGTGAAAATCTTTGTTCCAATTCCTTTCTTTTTCTCCCATAGGGTGTCTTCATAGTGAACGCTGCTTACATCCGCCAGATTGCTAATTCAGAAAATCCGAACCAATTCACATTCCCAGACAGCCACGGGCTTCACCACCGCCCAGGCCACAGTATCCTTTCTCCCTTTTACCTTTATCTCTTTGATCTGCAAGGTACCTTCAAGTTGCTAGCACTCGCCTTTCTGTCCTTGCTAGTGAGCAGGAGGTGGTCTACTGTCTGTCTTTGCTTGCACCTGGCTCACTTCCCTCTACAGCTCCTTGTGGGAGTGGCTGCGTCTCTTTTCATTTCTGTATTCCCCACACCTTGCACAATGCCTGGCACATGGTAGGCTCTCAGTATCTGGTAAATGAATTTGTTCAATGTCTGCAGAACAAGCCAAGGCATAAATACATAAATATAACATCACACAGTTATGCTGCCCATTTCTTTAGAGAATTTTGGGGTAAGAGCTGAGATTCTTCACTACTGGCAATTGAAAATTCTCAACCATACATATAATGTCATTGAAAGATTTGGAAAAAAATTAAGTAGAAAAAGAAGTTGTGAATAGTCTCGCAGTCCAAATAAAATCATGATTATTAAAGTGGTGAATCAAGGACATGCCCTGGGCTAGTGCTCTTCTACCCATGCTCTCTAGGAGCCCTGGGGATGCCTCAGGGATCGGTGCTCTGGGCCTCTCTTCAACCAGAACAGCCCAAAAAAAAAAAAAAAATTCTCATTAAGGCTCACTTCGTCAGGCATTATAATTAGTTTTTATGGCACTGGTGGGTGGAATGGTTTTTGCTACCATAGTGCCTTCTCAACACTGATTTACACAATGTCTCAGCTGGGATGAAGACTTGGCCTTTAAAACCATCAGAACCATGAGGTCCCGATGGGTGTGAGAGTCACAGAGTGTGTGTGCTGGAGGAATTAAGCGTGATCTCTAAGACAGAAATACATATCAAGTCTAGGGACCAGATATCAACACTAAAAGTCTCTAATTTTTTTTTTCTTTTTTGAGAGAGTCTTGCTCTGTCGCCCAGGCTGGAGTGCAGCGGCATGATCTTGGCTTACTGCAACCTCCGCCTCCCAGTTTCAAGTGATTCTCCCACCCCAGATTCCCCAGTAGGTGGGACTACAGGTGTGCGCCACCATGCCTAGCTAATTTTTGTATTTTTAGTAGAGACAGGGTTTCGCCATGTTGGCCAGGCTGGTCTCAAACTCTTGACCTCAGGTGATCCACCTGCCTCAGCCTCCCAAAGTGGGAAGATTACAGGCATGAGCCACCATATCTGACCAAAAGTCTCTAAATTTTGTATACATGGGTGGATTTTCTCTCAAGATCTCTGGAAGACCAAAGAGGATTTTTTTTTTTTTTTTTGAGACAGAGTTTCGCTCTTGTTGCCCAAGCTGGAGTGCAATGGCGCAATCTTGGCTCACTGCAACCTCTGCCTCCCAGGTTCAAGCGATTCTCCTGCCTCAGCCTCCCAAGTAGCTGGGATGACAGGCATGCGCCACCATGCCCGCTAATTTTGTATTTTTAGTAGAGATGGGGTTTCTCCATGTTGGTCAGGCTGGTCTTCAACTCCTGACCTCATGTGATCCACCTGCCTTGGCCTCCCAAAATGCTGGGATTACAGGCATGAGCTGCCGCACCTGGCCTCAAAGAGGATTTTTAAGACAAGGAGTGACAATGATTTATATTTTCAGAAGGACCAGCAGCTGCCATATGAAGAACTAAAGGTGGGTTAGAATGGGAGCGGGAGGACCAGTTACCAGGCCACTGCAGACGCGGCTGCGCATACGAGTCATCCCCAGAGTCCCATGGGCAAGCAGTGAGAGACGAGGGCTTGTTTGAATGACAGCAGTTATGCTGGAGAAAAGTGGGGAGGCTCTGCCTGTATCAGGACTTAGTAGCAGACTGGATGTGAGGGGTGAGGAGAGGGGAGTAAGGAAGGTAACTCTCAGATTTTAGACATGAGCAACTGGGCAGAAGGTGGCTATTTATTTAGAAGGCTAGGAGTGGGGTGGACTAGTGTCAGGGGAAGGAGGAAATCAGGAGCCCACATTGGGAAGGGGGACAGGTGACTGGGCTGGAGACGTAGATTCAGGATCCCTGGCATATGGGTTGTACTTAAAGCCACAGGACTGGCTGAGATCCTGAAGGGCTAGTGTGTCAAAAGAAAACAGAGTGGGCTAGTGCCTGAATCTAGTATACTCCAATGTTTTAGAGGAGGAGGTCACAAAGAAATAACAAAGGAACTGCCAGGTGAGTGAGTGGGGTGATGCTGTGGAAGTAAGTGTTCTGAGGAGGAGAAGGGAGGCACTGACTCTATCAAATGCTGCTGTAAGGACAAAAAAAAAAAAAAAATCAGAAAAGAGAAATGACCTGTGGATTTGGCAAGAGGTCAGTCACTGGTGATGTCGACTAAAGCAGTCCCAGGGGGGCCAAGCCTGAAAGGAACAGAGTGAAGAAAGAACTTGGGGGGAGAAAGCCAACTCTTTTTTTTTTTTTTTTGAGATGGAGTCTCACTCTGTCACCAGGCTGGAGTGCAGTGGCGCGATCTTGGCTCACTGCAACCTCCAACTCCGTGGTTAAAGCGATTCTCCTGCCTCAGCCTCCCGAGTAGCTGGGATCACAGGCATGCACCACCACACCCAGCTAATTTTTGTATTTTTAGTAGAGATGGGGTTTTGCCATGTTGGCCAGCATGGTCTCGATCTTCTGACCTTGTGATCCGCCCACCTTGGCCTCCCAAAGTGCTGGGATTATAGGCTCGAGCCACTGCACCCGGCCGAAAGCCAACTCTTTAAAGGAGTTTTGCTGGGAAGGGGTGCAGAAAAACAGGATAGTAGCTGGAAGGGAAAGTGGGATCAGCAAATTTTTTTGTTTTCAAAAGATAGGAAATGTAACATGTATAGGCTGATGAAAGTAGTGGTTAGAGAGGGGAACTGCTGATGGAGGTGGGAGAGAAGATGGTTATAGCAGCAACATCCCTGAGCAGGCAGGAGAGAATGGGGCCAAAGGCACAGTGGACAGCTGGACTGAGAGATGCAGAAACCCTTTTCCACTGTAACAAGAGAGAAGAGAGTTGGTACAGATTTGAAGAGGCTGGTTGTTTGGGGGTGGGAGGATGACAGTGTTCTTGTCTGATTTCTTGGAGAAGAATGAGGCCAGGTCACAAGCTAAGGTGTGAGTATGATGGGACAGGCAAGAGCAGATGCTGGAGGTTTCAGGAAGAAAAGGAGGAGCAATAGCATTGCTAGGTGGCACCAATTACCCCTATGAGATTTGTGGTCATTAGTTCAATGTGAGAGCATTTGGCACTGTTTTGTGTTTTTGCCCAGTGATGTTTGCTATATCAGATAGAGGCATATATCTGGGTTTTACTAGAGAGCTTGCCATGAAAGTAAGAAAGCATGAGGGATGCTGGGCGCGGTGGCTCACGCCTGTAATCCCAGCACTTTGGGAGGCCGAGGCGGGCAGATCATGAGGTCAGGAGATCGACACGATACTAGCTAACATGGTGAAACCCCGTCTCTACTAAAAATACAAAAAAATTAGCCGGGCATGGTGGCGGGCGCGTGTAGTCCCAGCTACTTGGGCGGCTGAGGCAGGAGAATGGTGTGAACCTGGGAGGCGGAGCTTGCAGTGAGCTGAGATCACGCCACTGCACTCCAGGCTGCGCAACAGAGCGAGACTGTCTCAAAAAAAAAAAAAAAAAAAAGCATGAGGGAATAAACAAAGGTAATAATGATAATGACATACCACAAAAACTCCAATCAGAAAACTCAAACGCTCAAAAACAAAACTCAAAACACAAAAACAGAGTAAGAAGGAAGGTGAGGACATGTTTGGGGTGGCTAATGTTGAGAAAGTGGAGGCATTAATGGCTCTAAGGACTTGACAAAGACAAAAATGACTGGAGTAAAAGAGAATACTGAGGTGGGAGGAAGGAGGCAGTAACCAGGGCGGATGCCTTGTTGAGATTCTAAAGGTGGTGCAGATACAGGGCAGATCGTGACTTGACCACAGGATGAGGTGGCTGAGGAAGCTGAGAAATAGAAAGACAAAGGATAGATGGATCATCCACATGGTGACTGATGCCTCCAAAACCAGAGTCAGGAACAGGGGCTCAAAAGGAGCAGTAAGCCTGCTGTTAAAATCATCAGTGGGTAAGGGACAAAAGATAGGGAATGGGTGTTCAAGACCAGTAGAAGAAAAGCTGGGGACTGGAGTTACATCTCAGATTTGTGTATTCAGGTTACGGCCTCTAGATAACAGCATCTTAAAGAAGTGAAACCGAAGCTTTTCTGTCTTTTCTCCCACTTTGTCTTTCCACCAGACAGCATGAAGTCTCTTATGCGATCTAAGGCTGACACTGGTGATGGGGACACACAGCTTTGTGGAGACTAATGCTATCATGTTTCACTATGCTTTAGAGAAGCAGGATGAGGCCTAGGGTTGGGCTAACCTAGCATGGGAGTTCCTGGCACTGCTCTGACTGCCCAGGCTGATGGTCCAAGCTGCAGCTGCTGAGGGAACCCAAGGCTTACCAGGCATCCTGGTGAACCCTTTTACTTAAAACGGAGCAGAAGGCGGCCAGGGGCAATGGCTCATGCCTGTAATCCTAGCACTCTGGGAGGCTATGGCAGGCGGATCACTTGGGGTCAGGAGTTTGAGACCAGCATGGCCAACATGATGAAACCCTGTCTCTACTAAAAATATGAAAATCAGCTGGGCATGGTAGTGCATGCCTGTAATCCCAGCTACTCGGTAGGCTGAGGTGGGAGAATTGCTTGAATCCTGGAGGCGGAGGTTGCAGTGAGCTGAGACCGTGCCACTGCACTCCAGTCTGGCGAACAGAGTGAGATTCCATCTCAAAAAAAAAAAAAAAAAAAAAAGCAGAAGGAGATAATTTAAAATTCTTAATTCCTTTGGGATTTTAATTTATATAGGTATAGAATTTATATTTTGGGATTGGATTTTTTTTCTCTGGGAACTTAATATTGTAAGTGAGGATGGTAGTGTCACTGTATAAATGTAGGCACCTTTCATTGCATCATTTAGGCCTGTTGCGTTAATGATCTCTGGAACCTACACTTGACAACATGAATGGAACAGAAAGTGAACTTGGGGTCCAGTGAGGCCTTGTAAAGAACATCACTAATATCCTGTTCTGATCCACTCAGAAGCTTCTGAGGGCAAGCACTACTGTCTGCTTCACTGGCCCTAGGAAGATAGAGCATAAGGTACAGTGGAAGGTAAAGGGAGAGGCCTCACTCAGCGGGTAGGAGAATTTGTGTGTGCATGACTCTTCTCCCCACTGCCATACACATGAAATGCTTCCTGGTCCCCTACCCTTTACTCTTACTAGGTCCTTTTCAAGGATGGAAGAGCCTGCATCTGACGGGACAGAGGTGGAAATGTTCACTGGGCCACATTTTATCACAGGGCAGTGGGCTGAGATGGTCCTTGTGTTCGTGGTTCCAGCTGTTTGGCCTGCTCTTTGGTCGTGCTCATCACATATCTGGAGGGCAGGGGTGCAGGAGGAACCACATGTAGGGCCCCGGTCTGATCTGCAGGTTCCAACACGGTTGATCAGAGAGGGCTGGGAATAGGCACCTAGCTCCTGAGAACACTGTGGCTCATTTCCTAAATGGCCTTTGTTACTCAGGTATGTGCTTCCTTGACTGCAAAGCCAAGCACCTTAACCAAACCTCCCACCTTGTCAGTATTGTTATTAATGATGATGAAGACGCTGGGCGCGGTGCCTCACGCCTGTAGTACCAGCACTTTGGGAGGCCGAGTCAGGCAGATCACCTGAGGTCAGGAGTTTGAGACCAGCCTGGCCAACATGGTGAAACCCCATGCCTACAAAAATACAAAAATTAGCTGGGCATGAATGGTGGGTATCTTTGATCCCAGCTACTAGGGAGGCTGTGGCAGGAGAATAGCTAGAACCTGGGAGGCAGAGGCTGTAATGAGCCCATATTGTGCCATTGTACTTCAGCCTGGGTGACACAGTGAGACTCTGTCTCAAAAAAAAAAGATGATGGAGACCTACAAAGTATGTCTGTTGATTAGGTACATCATACAAGTCTAAGAAGAATAGCTAATGAGTTAAATGGCTGATTACAATTCAAAAAAATGCCGGGCACTATGGCTCAAACCTGTAATCCTAGCACTTTAGGTTAATAGGTGGGTGGATCAATTGAGTCCAGGAGTTCAAGACCAGCGTGGGCAACATGGTGAAACCCCGTCTCTACAAAAAAATACAAAAACTAGCCGGGCGTGGTGGCACGTGCCTTTAGTCCTAGCTACTTGGTGGGCTACGTGGGAGGATCACTTGAACCTGGGAGGTTGAGGCTGCAGTGAGTTGAGATCGTGCCACTGCACTCCAGCCTGGGTGACAAAATGAGACCTTGTCTCAAAAACAAACAAACAAACAAAACAACCTGATGTAATGAAACATCAGGGTGAGCAAATATTGTAAAGCCTTGTACCAAAGTTAACATAAGTACAGATGGGGAACAAGTAGTGACTTGGGACAACTAATGTAAAACATACTTTGTATTTTAAATGTTGGACTATAAATTCAATGAGTCATGAGTGGGTGCCATCTTTAATTCCTCCTCACTTCACCCTCTCTGGGATAGCACCCTCTCACCACCTAAGTCCAGGCCACCAGCATTACTGCCACAGCTTCCGCATTTCTAAAGCGTCCTCCTCACTGCTGCCAGAGGGAGTTTTTAAAAAACAAACTGGGCCGGGCGCGGTGGCTCAAGCCTGTAATTCCAGCACTTTGGGAGGCCGAGACGGGCGGATCACGAGGTCAGGAGATCGAGACCATCCTGGCTAACACGGTGAAACCCCGTCTCTACGAAAAATACAAAAAAAAAATAGCCGGGCGACGTGGCGGGCGCCTGTAGTCCCAGCTACTTGGGAGGCTGAGGCAGGAGAATGGCATAAACCCAGGAGGCAGAGCTTGCAGTGAGCTGAGATCTGGCCACTGCACTCCAGCCTGGGCGGCAGAGCGAGACTCCGTCTCAAAAAAACAAAACAGAACACAAACTGGATGTTGTCAAGGGCTCTTCAACTCCTTTGTGAAGATCAAACTCTTCACTGTGGCTTAAAGGAATTTTCTCACCAGGCCTTGCTAGCTTCTCTCCAGGCCCATTCTCTGGATTCTGATCCCTGCTAAGTGACACTCCAGACATAATAAATCACTCATTTGCTGCAATGTGTAACCTCAACAGAAATAATTTTTAAAAGAATAAGCATTGTCAAAACACAGACTGGGTTCCCCTGTAATGTGGGGGGTGAGGGAGATATCCCTGAGATTGAATGTGCTTAGTAGAGGCTGTATGATTCTGACTCAGGAACAATATTAGGAGGTTTCCCATACTGAGAGGAAGTTGACCTAGGGGACTGCTAGGGTCCCTTTTTAGTATGAGTTTCCATACAACTCTGCTTTTTAATTGACTTGGAGGGCTTTTTTCTTTAAAAGATTTCCTTATTATTGAATATTAGACTGTAAGTTTCTTGTTTGTGCAATTTCTTAAATTCTACTGCTTTATTTTATGTAGTCAGCAATGAGGCAATCCCTTCTTAGGGACACTCATACTGGGTCTACCTCAGAACCTTGATCTAGCTGCCCTGCCTGGGGCACTGGGAAGGAGAGAGTGCCCTGCCTGGGGCACTGTGCAAAGGCTAGGCTAGGGGGACTGTATTCAGGAGAAAGTGAAAGGGTGTGAGCTGTCTGGGAATAACATAGAGGCTCAGATCACACTGCTTTTCTAGTCTTGGGAGAAGCTAACGACTGCTTAGACACCAACTGGCTGGGCAAGCCTGGAAATGCGTATGTATTTATATACCTTTTAAGTATGTACTTATACTATGCAAATGTACTCTTTGGACCGTATAAGTCGAAGACAAGGTCCAAACACCTTCTTGCCTTCCCAACCTCCCTATTTACACACACACCTTTTCATGCTGTCTCTCAACGCCCAGGACCTTTTAAGCTCACCTGGCCTCTCTCCTCCAGTTCTGTTAGCATCACGATAGAGCAGGATTTCCACTCCCAGATCATTCGCCAGAAGTCCTCAATTGTGTGGAGAAGAGGGCCCTGGCTGGCGATATAGGAGTCCTTCTGCCGGTAGCCCTGCATGGGCCAGGTTAATTGCAAGGGTGAGATGGTTTAATCAGAGAGGGACTAGTGGAGAAGACAGGCCACTAGGAAGGGATGGGGACTGCTTGGAGGCAAACTCAGCCCATACAGAGCTCCCCTGTGGCCAAGGACTAAACCCTATCTGACAAGCTGGTTGCTTTCTATAAGAGACAGGGAAGTGGAAACAGGGATTAGAGCTAGGATGAAGAGGACAGGAATGGGAAAGATCAGAGGGCAGCCAGGTTCCTCTTGGCTGTGGTCTGCACTGTGAACTTTTTCTTCCAGGTATTATACTGCTGCATGCCATCTGTTTTTCCCCACCTTCTGCTCTACGGAGCTGGACAAACCTAATGTACAGGGTGAGTGGGTGGGTGGGTATCAATTCACTATTTGTTGACTGATTCAAACATGATCCTCCCCAGCAGGTATGGGAGGGAGGCACTGCAAGTCCTGGCTGGATCTCCATGGGGTGTTGGGGGCTTAGGGGTCACACCCACCACTTACATCAATAAAGGATGCATTCACATAGTCTGTATTCTCTTCGCCCCGCTTAACTGGAATGATCACTCTGTTGAATTCATCTGTAAGAAGGACAGCGGCTCTAGCCAATATCATTTGTCTTCTCCCTCTCCTTGCATTGCTCCCACCTCAGGCCCTGGGCAGACAGAATCCCAGCTGGGCAACGACATGTCTGTTCCTAGCTCATTAGGGAGAAAGCCTTTGGCTTTTACGTTCTTTTATTTCCAGAAGCCACTAAGGTGCAACAAGAGGCAACGCCATGTTGTTAACTGGATGCAACAAGAGGCAACGCCATGGTTTTTGTCTACAAGCCAATCATTAACTAGTACCTGAGAAGTGGAAGGGGTGGAGGGAATTGAGGGATGGGGCAATAAGGCTCTGGAGTGGAGGGAGGGCTCTTACATGGAATGATCTGTAAAACACGGTTCTTCTTCATGTTGGCTGGAAGGTTTCCAGTCCGCATCTTGTCATTCTGGATTTTGATTGATGTTAACTTCTGAATTGGGAAGGGGAGGGGAAACATTACTAATCCCAGTAACTGAACTTGACAAGATTATACCTGTCACTCGGCCTGCACCTTCAGGCCACTCTGGCTCCATACTGCTCTTCTCACCAGGGCCCTGACCTCTGTTCCCATATGTTCTTGTCAGAAGCCTGAAGCCAAGAGCCTGTTTGGGAAATGCTACCTTCCAGGCTCCTGTGGACTCTCTTGAGAGTCTCCTGGCCTGGAATTTTGTGATCCTGGAGCAAGGGATCCCAGCATTGTAGGAGGGAGTGTGTCCACTCTGCAGTTCCACCCCCAGAGGCTGCCTTAGGCTCTTCAAACTTATTCAGAATCGCATCCTCCCTTCCCCTGATTCTGAGGCTCCTTCTTGACATTTGCTATTCAAAGTGTAGCCCATACACCAGCAGCGTTGGCTCCATCTTATTAGAAATGCAGAATCTCAAGCCGGGCATGGTGGCTCATGCCTGTAATCCCAGCACTTTGGGAGGCCAAGGTGGGCGATCAACTGAGGTTAGGAGTTTGAGACCCACATAACCAACATGGTGAAACCCTGTCTCTACTAAAAATTAGCCAGGGGTAGTGGCACGTGCCTGTAGACCCAGCTACTCATGAGGCTGAGACAGAAGAATCCCTTGAACCCGGAGGCAGAGGTTGCAGTGAGCTGAGATCGTGCTATTGCACACCCCAGCCCCAGCCCGGGTGACAAGAGTGAAACTCCATCTCAAAAAAAAAAAAAAAAAAAGAGAAAGAAATGCAGAATCTCAAGCTCTAACTCATACCTGCTGAATCAGAACCTACATCTTTTTTTTTTTTTTTTTTTTTTTGAGACAGAGTCTTGCTCTGTCACCCAGGCCGGAATGCAGTGGTGCAATCAGCTTACTGCAATCTCTGCCTCCTGAGTTCAAGTGATTCTCCTGCCTCAGCCTTCCAAGTAGCTGGGATTACAGGCATGTGCCACCATGCCTGGCTAATTTTTGTACTTTTAGAAGTGATGGGGTTTCACCATGTTAGCCAGGCTGGTCTTGAACTCCTGACTTCAGGTGATCTGCCTGACTCGGCCTCCCAAAGTGCTGGGGTTACAGGCATGAGCCACCACGCCTGGCAAAAGAACCCACATCTTGACAGGATCCCAAGGAAATCTGTGCATGTGCTATTATTTGAGAAGAACTTCTCTAAGGAAAGTGGTCCTCCCCACCCCAACCCAGAATCTCCTGCTTCTGAGAGAGCACTTTTTTTTTTGAGATGGAGTCTCGCTCTGTTGCCTAGGCTGGAGTGCAGTGGCACAATTTTGGCTCACTGCAACCTCTGCCTTCCAGGTTCAAGCGATTATCTCGCCTTAGCCTCCCCAGTAGCTGGGACTATAGGCATGCGCCATCATGCCCAGCTACTTTTTGTATTTTTAGTAGAGATGGGGTTTCACCATATTGGCCACGGTGGTCTTGAATTCCTGACCTTGTGATCCATCTGTCTCAGCCTCCCAAAGTGCTGGGATTACAGGGGTGAGCCACTGTGCCCGGCCTGGGAGAGCACTTTTACTGATGACAGTGTGACATATGCCTTAGGTGTGTTGGGAACCATTGTCTAGTGGCATATAGGAGCTATCAGTGATCCAAGGTCCAGAGGCCAAATGTGGTCTGCTGCCTGCAAATAAAGTTTTACAAAACAGCTACACTCATTATGTTTACCTATTGGTTATGGTTGCCTTTGTGTTACAAAGACAGCACTAAGTAGCTGGACAGAAACCATGTGGCCTGCAAAGCCAAAATATTTATTATCTGGCTCATACAGAAAAAACTGCTCTTGCTGTATATCATAATCACCTCGGAGGGTTGGGGGCCTTAAAATACTGTTGCCTGCTTCTCCCTACTCAAACACAAATGAAGTGATTCCAACGTGCAGGATGAGCTGAGAATTACTAGAGTATGAGGAAAGGACCACCTCCTTAACCACTGGCATGCCTCACAAGGGGATTCACTGTTGGCAAATGCACAGTCAGGCATCCCATGTTCCACAGATTACAAGGATCTTTCAATCTGAAGGAGGTTATCCAGCTCCAATTTACCTTAAACTCCTCCTCTAACCCATTGTTGCTGGTTCCTGGAATTTTGTTGTAAATTTTCTGCAGGTGGGTTTCTAGAGAGGTCACTTCCAGTTCTGTATCTCCATAGAGATAATGCTCCAGAAGGGCTTGGTATATGAAGACATACTGCATCTGAAACATGAATGACACACAAGTTCTTGCTTATATACAACATAGTTCTCATGCCAGATCACCCGCTCCCACCCCCACTTCACTCCAGTCCATTTCTCCTTTGATCCTAGCAGGAATAAAAGGACTTCCTCTTATCATCCCGATTTAGTGAAGTGGGATTTGAAATGCAGGAGTCCCTGTGGGGCTGCTTAACTTGGGAAGAAGGGTCCAGGTCTACCTTGGGGGTGGTGGACGCCTGGAGAGAAGGACAAACTCAATTCCTCCTCATTCTGAGAGTGCAGATTTAATAGTCTGAAGGGGCTGTCAGAAACTGGAGACACCCAAAGTCTCCGATAGTCTGGTCCCTGCCTCCCTCCTGGTGCTAGGTTCCAACTGCAGAGCCAGTCTCACTGCTACTCCCAGATATGGCTGAGCTTCATCATGTCTCTGGGCACTGGTTCTTTCAGCTGCCTGTTCCCTAATCCTTGAAGTCCAATAACCTGTCATCTGCCTTCCTGACTCTCCCAGGCATGAAACCACAACCTCCTCTGTGCTCAGTTTCTTTGAATACATAATTTATAAGAGCCCTTCATCACTTCAAGCGGGCCAGCCCCTCCACACCTGTGGGTGTTTCTTGTCAGGGGGGACAAGAGATTGAGAAAAGTAATAAGACACAGAGACAAAGTGTAGAGAAAGAACAGTGGGCCAGGGGACCGGCGCTCAGCATATGGAGGACCCGCGCTGGGACTGGTCTCTGAGTTCCCTCAGTATTTACTGATCACTACCTCTACCATCTCGGTGAAGGGGATGTGGCAGGACTATAGGGTAATGGTGGGCAGAGGGTCAGCAGAAAAACATGAGCAAAGGACTCTGTGTCATAAGTAAGTTTAAGGAAAGGTGTTGTGCCTCAATGTGCACGTAGGCCAGATTTATGTCTGACTTTACACAAACATCTCAGTGCAGTAAAGAGCAGTATTGCTGCCAGCATGTCTCACCTCCAGCCATAAGGCGGTTTTCTCCTATCCCAGTAAATAGAACGTATGATCGGGTTTTACACCAAGACATTCCATTCCCAGGGAGGAGCAGGAGACAGATGCCTTCCTCTTATCTCAACTGCAAAGAAGCCTTCCTCTTTCACTAACCCTCCTCAGCACAGACCCTTTACGGGTGTCGGGCTGGGGGACGTTCAGGTCTTTCCCTTCCCATGGGGCCATATCTCAGGCTGTCTCAGCGGGGAGGAACTTTGGACAATACCCAGGCTTTCTTGGGCAGAGGTCCCTGCGGCCTTCCACAGTGCATTGTGTCCCTGGGTACTCGAGACTGGAGAATGGCGATGACTTTTACCAAGCATACTGCCTGCAAACACATTTTTAACAAAGCACATCCTGCACCGCCCTAAATCCATTAAACCTTGAGTCAATATAGCATGTGTTTCTGTGAGCACAGGGTTGGGGCTAGGGTTACAGATTAACAGCATCTCAAGGCAGAAGAATTTTTCTTAGTATGGAATAAAATGGAGTGTCTTATGTCTTCCTTTTTCTACATAGACACAGTAACAGTCTGCTCTATCTTTCTTTCTCCCACAATCACACTGTATTATAATCATTTATAATAACCTGTGAGTCTGAGTGAATCCTCAATGTGAGCAGATGTTTTAGTCCTGGAACCCCCCCCCCCCCACCTGACCCACAGATCACTCACATCCGTTTGCACCATCTGGCAGCGCTGTGCCCGGATCCGGCTCACAAAGCCATACACGTCCACCTTCCGTTCTGTATGCATCATGTCCAGCATGGCATCAATGACGACAAAGGTACCTGTACGCCCTACACCTGCACTGTAGCCAGAAAGCAGGGGGTTATAGGGATGGTTGGCCTGCCTTGTGGGAGCAGAAAGGGAGGGGCAACACAGGCAGGGGCTCTTCCTTCAGGGTCTAAATCCTAATTCTGAATGGGGTAGAGCTGGGACTCTCCAGGAGCCAACAACTCCAGTATGTCCTGAATCCTGACCTCCAGCTATTAGGACGAAGCATTCTGATACTTAGAAGGGTCCGAAGGCTGCAAATATACATGGCCAGCACTTGACCTAGCCTTTTGGCTTCATAGCAGGGTCTCCCAGCTCCTAATCTTGGAGGACTGCCCTACTCTCCTGCCTCAAGTCATATTCTCCACCCTGCACTAGAACTTGGAGTCTCTGGCTGTTGCGCTGGTGCCCCAGTAGTTCATCTACTCCGTGTCAGCCTCCTTAGCCAGGGCCCTTGTGCTATTCCCCTGCTCTGGCCATGGGGGCAAAATGTAGGGGTGGGGGGACAAGGGTCAGGCCACACTGACCTGCAGTGGACCACGATGGCCCCTGCATACTGAGGGTTACAGGCCTTCACCTTCTTGAGGAACTTGAGCATGCCGATCGGGGTAAAAGGCACCCCAAAGTCTGGCCAGCTGGTAAAGTGGAACTGAGTGATGAGGCGCTGTGGCTTTCTGTTGGTCATGTCGCCCACCTGTGAAGTGAGGAGATCTTGTGTGTTGGCCCTGATACCCAAGGGTGGGCAGTACCAGGGGAGGGAAGGTGACAGCTGTGGTTGTCAGTGACAATGGAAAAGTGAGTGTACCCAGGGGAGTTAGTTAACCACGGACACAAGATCCCACAACTAGTCAGTGGCAGGGTCAGAACTAACATGCAGTGCTCCCAGCTAAGCCCTCTTTTCGTAGTACCACACTGCCCCTTGGCTGAAGGTGACCTTTGCTGAGGTCTCCAGGGTTGCCTGGAGGGCTGGGGCAGGCCTATTACATCCTTGACGTTAGGAGTCTTTGGAGTAGGAAAGGAGGAGAAAGGTGAGTCAAGCACCTAGGAGACTGCACTGCCTCCTCGTACTCCCTTTGCACAGTGCTTGGTCATATTTAAATGATCAGACTTCATCTCAACAGGTAATTTTTCATCAGTCATGAAAATACTGCTCCTTTAGCTTTGACAGAGAAGTTCCCTTGAGCCCAGATCTCTGGTTTCAGAATTCATACTGCATACTCAGCAACTCCTGACCACCCTGAGTAAGGGGGGATGACCCAGCCTGTTCCCTCTCTCTTAGTGGTCAGCAGGTCCAACATAAGAACTGAGAAAGGACAGAGGAGACAGTACCTGCTGGATGCAGAACTTCCGTACTGTGTAGTCTACCAGGACAGTCACATCCTCTACAGACACCCGAATATTCCCATAGGTCCAGCAGCCTTGGTCTGGCCAGTACTGGGCGCACTTGCACTGGGAAGAAAAAGACATGCATTCCCTGACCTTAGAACTCCTGCCCATGGCAGATGTAAAGGGCCCGGAAGGAAGAGCCCACAAAGCCCAGATTAAAGTCCCCCAGAGGGCCCTTTGACCTCTTCTCTACCTCAGTCAGCTGCACATTTACTTATTCAAATATGCCCTTTTCTCAAGTTCCTTAGCTGCCATCTATTGAGCACAGTTTCCTAATTTACACACAGCCCTAGTCCCATACTTCTCAATGTTTCCCACCCACACTCCCTTGGTTCAGGGCGAATCTGAAGCCATTTTACCTACAAAATCTGCACTTCCACAACATTTCAGGTCATGCTCTAGGAGAAAGCCTGTTTGAATCCCTCGAACCAGCAGCCTGCTATGAGTGAGCCACCAGGGTGGACTGATGCAGACTGCAAACCTGCCATGAGAGGCCTAGAGCTTTTACTGTTGCCTGGGCTTTGGATAGCTTCCAAGAGCCAGAGGTTTGGTTGGAAGAAACTAACCTAAAGCCCAGCCCTAGCAATGTCTTCCCACGCTACTGTGGAGCTGTTGATCATAACACCCGATACCCTAAGATCAAGGTGACTCAAGGGCCATCCTTGAGAAAGACTGTAACGAATAGGTATTTCTCTCTGGGGCTCGACCCCAGGACCCAGGATTGGCTCTGGTTGTGGCCCAGTGACGGAGCTGGTTAGGCCAGGCATGCACTTGGTAGCCACAAAAGGAAAAGGACCAGTTAGGAGGCTGCTTCCAGGATCAGGCCAAGGCCTCAAATTCCCTTGGGCTTGCAGGGTCTCAGTTCGTAAAGCTTCCTCTGCTGATCCAGGATAAACCAAGGGCCTCAGCAGGTGGGGCAGAAAACCAGGGAAATAAGGGACTAGAGAAGCCAGGAGAAAAAAGCCCCTGTGTGGGCTGGGCATGGCGGCTCACACCTATAATCTCAGCACTTTGGGAGGCTGAGATGGGTGGATCATGAGGTCAGGAGATCGAGACCATCCTGCCTAACACGATGAAACCTCATCTCTACTAAAAAAATACAAAAAACTAGTTGGGCGTGGTGGCAGACACCTGTAGTCCCAGGTACTCGGGAGGCTGAGGCAGGAGAATGGCATAAACTCGGGAGGCGGAGCTTGCAGTGAGCTGAGATGGCACCACTGCCCTTCAGCCTAGGCGACAGAGCGAGACTCCATCTCAAAAAAAAAAAAAAAGCCCCTCTGTGGCTTTTCCTTAGCTCATGGCCCAAGTCAGTCTCTTTCAGGCTGTTTTGGAATCAGGGTGCCTTGTTTGACTACCAAATACAGGGAATGTGCTCTAGGCACACACCTGAGGTTCATCTGAGGCTTCCAGGCCACAGCAAAGTCTGGTAGACTTCACTGTGTCTTTCTGGATGAACCACTGGTACAGCACCCACAAAGGGTAGACACCCAGGCTTAAACTCAGAGCTTATATGCAGAGTGATCCCTCCTCTGTTCACACCCAATTTCTCCACTTACCTCCTTTCTCTCCTTCAGGTTGGTAACCATGACGATGGTGGCTGTGTTTTGTTCCCAGATCATCCTCCAGAAATCATTCACCGTTTCTTCTTTTGGTCCTAAAGTAGCCAAGAGCAAAAATAAAGAGAACATACACCAAGAAGAAAGATGCTGGGAGGCTGGGAACATCCATTCCCAACTTTTGGAAGCTTGTGCCCAAATGTGTCCAGCTAAGTATCCAACTCATGTATCCATCCACCCCATTACTAACTGAGTATTTTCCATGTTTCTACCATGTATGTGCCAGACATTTCACTAGGATGCGGTTAGGGGGAAGGCTGTCAAAATATAAACAGAACATGAATGATGTCTCCCAAGGATATCACAGTTGGGAGTTAGAAATAATGACTGCTGACAGAATACCTACATTATGGACCTCACAGTGAGCTGAGTGCTTCATATGGCATTTACTCCTTCCTATTATGCTCTGAGGTGGGTGTCATCAGCCCCAGAAAGGTTGGATGACTTGTTCAGGCTAGAATTCAAAATTTACCTCCCATATAACCTTTTTCAGGAAGTCACTAGAAAATTCTAAACAAAAATGAGAGGCAAACAGAGGAAAATAAATGAGATCCAACACAGCAGAGAAGCTAATGGAATTCCCAGGGTACTGGTCTTAGAATGATAACTCTACCAGAGGATAGAGAGCAACCAATCCACAGTGCAACTGAAGAAAGAAGATTCTAGAAGGATCCCAAGATAAAAAAATTAAACCTCATGTATCTAAAGATACTGAGAGAAGATATATACACCTGGTAAAGAGTTTGGGAGGAAAATCAGTGGTAGTTATATAAAAAACACAATGACTTCAAAAAAGGGGGAAAAAAACCTATACAAAAAATAACAATACTGTTTTGGCTAAGAATATTTGTAAACTCATAATAATAATAAATATCACCTTAACCCCAAATTGTGATTTGACTCTTCTGGGAGAATGGGAGGATATGTGGGTACACGTCTATTTGACTGAGGGGGAGGTGCTCTGTAAGGGGATCAGATGATGTCATCTACCATAAGAAGCCAATAGGTAAAAATGGTTGCCCCAGGGGCATTAGACTAAAAAAGTGAAAAGAAAAGGGAGGAGAACTTTGTTTTTATAAATCTTGTAGTCCCTAATCACTCTTTCTCTTGAGACAAAGTCTCGCTCTGTCACCCAGGCTGCAGTGCAGTAGTGCAATCTCAGCTCACTGCAACCTCCGGCTCCCGGGTTCAAGTGATTCTTGTGCCTCAGCCTCCCAAGTAGCTAGGATCACAGGTGCGCGTCACAACGCCTGGCTAATTTTTAGTAGAGATGGGGTTTCACTATGTTGCCCACGCTGATCTTGAACTCCTGGGCTCAAACGATCCTCCTATCTTGGCCTCCCAAAGCGTTAGGATTACAGGCATGAGCCACCTTGCCTGGCCTCAATTACTTTTTAATGCTGCAAACATCCACATATTTTTTCTAGGGTTCCAAGAGTGAAGACACTTGTTAGAACAGCAGGCCTGGAGATGTGTGTAGAACACATAAGGGACATGGTGCTGGGTCCCTGCTCTGAGGGTTCCTAGACCACCTATCTGAATAATGGTGAAGCTTAGGCCCATGAGCTGGGGGAGAACCAGCCTGGACCCTGTGAGGTGGCTGATCCTCTCTGGAAACTGATTCCTTTTTTTTTTTTTTTTTTTTTTTTTTGAGACGGAGTCTCGCTCTGTCGCCCAGACTGGAGTGCAGTGGCCGGATCTCAGCTCACTGCAAGCTCCGCCTCCCGGGTTTACGCTATTCTCCTGCCTCAGCCTCCCGAGTAGCTGGGACTACAGGCGCCAGCCACCTCGCCCGGCTAGTTTTTTTTTGTATTCTTTAGTAGAGACGGGGTTTCACCGTGTTAGCCAGGATGGTCTCGATCTCCTGACCTCGTGATCCGCCCGTCTCGGCCTCCCAAAGTGCTAGGATTACAGGCTTGAGCCACCGCGCCCGGCCTGGAAACTGATTCCTAATTCGAACTCTGAGCAGCCTGGCTGGAACCTAAGGTTAACTAGCACCAAGGGCAGAGGGCCTCACTAGACTGTGTTTTGTGTATACGGCCTTTTCCAGTCTTTTTAATACACATATACAAAAAGACTTATTTTAATGGATTCCCGGATACTAAGTCATCAAGATGAAGGCTGTTAGTTGTAAACATGTATGACAGATTACAATTCTTTCAGGTGGTAAAAATTACAGAAAAGCTACAGCATTCTGGTTAATCCATTCAGCATTTGGGAGTAAAAACCCAAACCCATTATGGGATCATGGTTAAATCTAAGAGTAAAAAGTTGTCATTACTTTACCTTGTGCAGCAATGAATTTGTTCTTTTCTTGGTAGCCCTGGGGTGCGGGGAAGGAAATAAAAAGAAAGAGAAAACCAAAAATGAATAGAAATGAAATTCTCCAGTCTGACTCGAACCAGTTAACAAAACCTGAAAAGGTTCAGGTACTTAACAAGGATAACCAAGTCTAGATATTCCCAAGGGATTAGCTTTGGAGCTAGGAATTAAGAGATTACAGAACTCAAATAGTCTAGGCAGTCTTCTCAAATCGAATTATAACATGTGGCGGCACTGCTTAACTAATACAGAGTAATGAGAATGAGGCAAAGCTATTGATCTTATGTTATGTTCAAGGCAAAGATGAAATGTGGCTCTCTGGCTCCTGAGATGTCTCTAGATTCTGAAAGCTGAATCTCAGTGGGCTCTAGGTGGTAGCTACATTCCTACCAGTAAAAAGAAACATGTCTAAGATCCTATATATTCTAGGCTGGGCGTGGTGGCTCATGCCTGTAATCCCAACACTTTGGGAGGCCGAGGTGGCAGATCACCTGAGGTTAGGAGTTTGAGAAACCCCATCTCTACTAAAAATACAAAATTAGCAGGGCGTGGTGGTGCATGCCTGTAATCTCAGCTACTCAGGAGGCTGAGGCAGGAGAATTGCTTGAACCCCGGATGCAGAGGTTGCAGTGAGATCACACCATTGAACTCCAGCCTGGGCAACAAGAGTGAAATTCCGTCTCAAAAAAAAAAAAAAAAAATCCTATATATTCTTAGACATCTAAAAATGAGTAAGGAAACTGGTTTCTCCTAAGGCTCTAGGCTGGAAGCCCACCTGCCAAATGTGCCACTGTCTCTGTTTCATCTCCTCCTGTGACCAGTGTTAGGTCAGCTGACCTATGTGTTTCCCAAACTACAAACCCCACTTTCCTCTGCCTTTCACCACTACTCCATGGTGCCTAGTTCCCTTCAAGATCCATGTGTGTGGTCTTAGTTCTCTATGCAAAAAGTTAAGTGGTTGCCAGGGGGGTGAGAATGAAGATTAATTGTATTTAGACACTGAAGTTCTTTTTGGGGTGAGCAATGTGCTCTAAAACTAAGGGGACAACAGCTAGAGTACAAGGTTCTTCTTTTGAGGGGATGACAATGTTCTGAAATTGACTGGTGATGGGCTGCATTTATCTGTGAATATACTAAAAAAACACTGAATTGTAAACTCTGGGTGAGATATATGGTATGTGAATTACATCTCAATAAAGTTGTTAGAAAATGTTCTAAAACATTTATGGTGATGGCTGCATAACTTGGTAAACTTACCAAAAATCACTGAATTCTCACTTAAAATGGATGAATTTTATGTTTTATATATTATACCTCAATAAAGTTAGGGGGAAAAAAGGGTTTGATAAGTGTTAACTAGCAGCCCACAAAAAGGATGTAACAACGGCCTCTGAATTTGCTTCAGCAAAGGATGCTGCCCTACACACTAAGCCCAGAGAAAATTTGTTCCTCTTTCCCACTGGATCTCTATCTGTACATAACACTGTTGGCTGCCAAACCCTTCCTGAGCCATGCTTTACTCTTTGCCTTCTCAGATGCTCTCTTCTCTTGGTCTCCTTCCATCTCACCCATGGGCACCTGTTCAATGTGCCTGGCAGGGGCTGTGGGTCCAAGGTCTCTTTTCTTGCCCCACTCCTTTCTTTAATGACTTCCAAGTCCACAGCTCTAGAGTATTTCCTCTGAGCTCCATTTCAATATGACCAACTGTATGCTGGATACATCTACATGGATATATCACCCTCCAGTCTCTCATATATAAATCAACCACCAATTCTTGCTAAATTCTACCTCCACGTAGTTTTCACTTCATTGCCGCTTTCTCATCAATCCTCATCATTTGTGACCTGCTATTGCAATAGCCCCCAATTGGTCTCTCCTAAATCCATGTTGTACATGATAGCCGCAGTGATCAATATGTAAATGTGGCCACACTACTCCTTGCCTTGAACACTTTTCAATGGTACCCCATGGCCTAGATAAATTCATCAAAACCCCTCAGCTGTACTGAAAACTGGCAGACACTATAAGGTGGTTCACTTAGCACCCACTCCTGCTCCCTTCTAGCCTGACTATCTTACAGCTAAATTTCCCAGACTCCCTAGCAGCTCAGCAATCCACGAGATCTAGCTTCTTCCTAGCAGATGCTCCCACACAGACTTGGGGTAGAAATGAGCAACATGAGATAATGACTGTGCTAGAAATCTGGTCTTTGGGCAAGCATAGTAGTAGAAGCATCCGGTTCTTCTGCAGCACTGTGCAGAGGTTTCACTAAGACAGTCACATGTTGCATACATCTATAGCTGCTCTGCTCTTTGCTGAGCAGCATCTAAGCCTGGCTCACTGGACCTTCCACAGGTTTTGTAAGATACCTAGTATCTTATAATAAACCCCTTTCTGCTTAAAAGAGTGGATGAAAGGTACACTCTGTAGTCTGCAAGTAAGAACCCCAATGGACACACTTGACATCCACTACCTTTCAAGATCAAGTCTCATCTCCCACCACTTCCCATCTTATACCTTATGACCTAAGACTGCTATTTCTAGTCTCTGTGACTTTGCTCATGTTTCTCCTTTGCTTTGAAGTTTCTGCCCAACTTTCTTCTCCTGAACTCTGACTCACTCTTCAATAATGAGCTCTACTGAGTTACCAGGTTGGGCTGAATGTTTTTTCTCTGAACTCCACAGAACCTGGCAATACCTCCTTTGCACACGTAGCACATTACAGGAAATGACCTAACTACCTGTGTAGTATATGAGGGATTACATCTTACCTGTGTAACCTTTAAGCCTACCCACAGTGCTTGGCACACAGCAGGTGCTCAAAAAATGTTGACTGAGTTTAATAAACTGTGAAATCCAAATCTGTAATCCCTGCTCCCCACTTATTTGGTTAACCACAGGTTTTTCCCTGCTTTTGTTCCCTCACTGAGTTCATAAGGTCCCCCATTTAGCCCTCTTCATCTAAACTCTGTCTACTAATAACTAATAACTGTCTAATAACCATCAAGGCATTATGGGATGCCCTAGTGTAAGCTCTAACTAAACATGGTCAAGGGATAAGCCTATTTCTTTCTACTGTGCTATTACCATGAAGAGATCCCCATCTCAGCTGCTTAACAGCCTTAACATGCAACTAATTTTTGTCAATTTTCACCTTCAATGTGGGAAGGGACCAAACTGGTTACGGTGGCAGATGCTGCTGGTTACTAACTCAAAGCCATTCCTCACTTTATTCTTTGCCATCAGAGCCACAATTTTGTTTGAACATTAACCTTTCACTGGCTTGAAAGGTGCCCATTCCCCAGGCTCAGAGGGGTAAATCATGATCATTCTCAAGGTCCTAGCCAGTGATTAGAGAGGGATGTGAACATGTGATCCAATCCTGGCCTGCTGGTCCTGAGGACAGGGTGGTGGGGAGGATTCTGTGAAAAGCCTTCCTCCCTAATAGACAGAAAATCGTAGGCAGGTATGTTCCTCTTCTGTGCAGGATGCTGTGTTTACAAATAATGCTTGGGACTACTGCAGCCATCTCGTGACCATGAGACTGTTGACAGGGCTAAGCATAACTGAGTAGAAAGATGGAAGCACCTGGGTTTGTAAGGATGTCACTGACCCATGGAATCAGCCAACTCAAGAACTTGTCTGCATTTGCTTTCATATTATGAGACAAATATATGTTCCCAGCTGGGCACAGTGGCTCACATCTGTAATCCCAGCATTTTGGGAGGCAGAGGCAGGTGGATCACTTGAGGCCCGGAGTTCAAGACCAGCCTGGCCAACGTAGCAAAACACCGTCTCTACTAAAAACACAAAAAATTAGCTGGGCATGGTGGCACATGTCTGTAATCCCGGCTACTCGGGAGGCTAAGGCATGAGAATCGCTTGAGCCCAGGAGGCAGAGGTCGTAGTAAGCCAAGATCGCACCACTGCAATCCAGACTTGGTGTCAGGGTGAGACTGTCTCCAAAAAAAAAAAAAAAAACAATGTTCCCATCTAGATAACTTTTAGTTGAGTATTCTCTTACCTGCAGCTGGACACACTAACTGATCTTGCGTTACTCTTCTGCGTAACATTAAAGTCAACCTATTCCACCTAATCTCTTCATCATGATCTTTGAAGTAAGTTCTAGGAATTCCTGCTGATTAATAGCCTTTCTCCATTTTCCTTATCGACTGCAGCAATTATTTGTCTAGTCAGGGTCCCTTTCCTTAAAACCACAAACATGTAAATATTAACGTTAAACATACATACAGGAACTTCAGCAAATTCACTCCAGTGAGAATGCCTGGACTGCCCCATTTTTGAAGTCCATCTAATAGCCTATTTTTTGGATACAACCTCTTTTTCTTTCATCTTTCTCCTTTTCTTATGCTGTTCTTTCATTTTCTCAAGATCTCCAGTTCCTCAATCCTACCAGTTTTTCCTAGAATATTAGTTTATTCCTAACAACTTCCTGATGCTTTTCTTTTCTACTGAAACTGAAGCCCTTGGTTGACTACTTGAACCAGCAACTGACCTTCCCTTTTGTCTGAGTACCACATGTTCTCTGCATTTACCACCAATCCCAGGGTGCAGATGAAGAAAAAAAAAAAAAAAAACATCATACAACTCAGCACCCCCCAACCCCCATCAATGACATCCCACTGTAGGTAGGCTGGCCCTCAGTGCAGCTAGACATGCCCTTCGCTTTCTCTCTTCAGTATCCTTTTCTCATGGACCTTAGAAGCTGTTCCAAACTTTCGCTGCTCTCACGTCACAGTCCCATTCCATTTGTTCAGTAGACAACCATGAAAACATAGGTGAGTTGCCTCAGCTTGCTTTATCCACACCTACGAGTCATCTCTATCCATTCTGTCCTCTCCTTTAACACTCTCGGAGGAAGAAACAGCCCTTCTTATGTTCACACTAATCTCTCCATCAGTGTTCTTTTTTTTCCTTATGGTAAAATACAACATAAAATTTACGATTTTAGCCATTTTGACTCTTTTTTTTTTTTTTGAGAAAGAGTCTCACCCTGTCGCCCAGGCTGGAGTGCAGTGGCGCCATCTGGGCTCACTGCAACCTCCGCCTTCCAGGTTCAAGCAATTCTCTGCCTCCGCCTCCCTAGTAGCTGGGATTACAGGCACCTGCCACCATGCCTGACTAATTTTTGTATATATGTATTTTTTTTTTAGTAGAGACGGGGTTTCACCATCTTGGCCAGGTTGACCTCAAACTTCTGACCTCAAGTGATCCACCTGCCTTGGCCTCCCAAAGTGCTGGGATTACAGGTGTGAGCCACCGTGCCCGGCCGATTTTAGCCATTTTAAGTGTACAGTTCTGTAGCATTAAGTATATTCACACTGTCGTGCAACCATCACCACCATCCATCTACAGAACTTTTTCATCTTCCCCAGCTGAAACTCTGTACCCACTCCTCATTCCTCCCTCCCCCAGCAACCACTATTTTACTTTCTGTCCCTATGAATTTGACTACTCTACATATGTATATATAGTCTATATTCTATATGTACAATCATACAATATTTGTCCTTTTGTGACTGGCTTATTTCACTTAGCATGATGTCTTCCAGGTTCATCCATGTTGTAGTATGTATTAGAATTTCCTTCCTTTTAAAGGCTGAATAACATTCCACTGTATGCATGTACCACATTTAATTTATTCACTCATCTGTCAATGGACACTTGGAGTGCTTCCACCTTCTTTTATGACTAATGCTGCTATAAACATGCAAGCGGAAATTTTATCCAGTCTTCTCACGCATCTTGCATCAAGAGCCAGACTTGCTTTTGCCAGCTTTCCCTCTCTCTTTTTTCTGTTCAAATTCACTCTCTCTACAGGATCCTTCCCCATAACCTATAAAACATACTCTTATCTCTTTATGTGTTTTTTCAGGCTACTGGCAAAGACAAAACCAACCAAACAAAACCCTCAAATATCTCACACAGAATGTTCTATAAACATTCTCTAAATCATCTTTAAAAACCTCCTCTTGGCCGGGCGCGGTGGCTCAAGCCTGTAATCCCAGCACTTTGGGAGGCCGAGACGGGCGGATCACAAGGTCAGGAGATCAAGACCATCCTGGCTAACACGGTGAAACCCCGTCTCTACTAAAAAATACAAAAAACTAGCCGGGCGCAGTGGCGGGCGCCTGTAGTCCCAGCTACTCGGGAGGCTGAGGCAGGAGAATGGCGTGAACCCGGGAGGCGGAGCTTGCAGTGAGCTGAGATCCGGCCACTGCACTCCAGCCTGGGCGGCAGAGCGAGACTCCGTCTCAAAAAAAAAAAAAAAAAAAAAAAAAAAAAAAAAAAAAAAAAACCTCCTCTTAGTAGCAACTCTTCCCTCAGGCCTTGGTTCATATATGACTAATCAGATAGTCATATATATATATACACACATATATAATATATAACATAGCTGGTGTCATGTCAGGTATTCTTTTCCTGTTCTCCCTTATTTTTACATAAAATACATATTTAGATACAGATTTCTACATGGGAAACCTTAGGGAACGACAAGAGGGTAAATTTAAGAAAATGATTAAAACTATTTGACTGACCATAAAAAAAAATTCAGTCACTTAAAAAAACCAGATTTGTCACGGAAAACATGAAACGACAAATATTTCTTCTAACACACAGCTGTGGAGGAGCCAAGAGATGGTGGCAATGGTCAGGCAGGGAAGTGAGGGGGAAAGCACCCGCTCCTTACGTTGATGAATGAAGCATTGATGTAATCAGAATCTGGAACCCCTTCGACTGGTGTCAGGTGGACTCTAGAGTGGTCATCTAGGAAACAAACCACAATATTTCAGTAAAATCAAAATTTATTTCTCACAGAACCTGATGCAACCAGGACAGTTGAGACATCTGTGCCTATGTGCACTGACTCATACTTGTATAAAGATGCCACTCCAACAATATAACACTGCAAAAAATTGGGAATACCTTAACTATCATTAGTGGACTAGTTAAATAAATTAAGATACATCTACAATGTGGAATACTAAGTAGCTGAGAAAAAGGAAAGTTTCTTGACAGATGAACTGACAAGACAGATGAACTGTTAAGAGAGAGAAATGTGTACAGTATACTAATCATATTAAAAAATATGTATTATATACACACATACCCACACCCACAAACATACACACATCCCCCTCCTCCAACATATGCACATAAATAAGAAGACAAGGCCGAGCACAGTGGGTCACGCCCATAACTCCAGCACTTCGAGAGGCAGAGGCAGGTGGATCACTTGAGGTCAGGAGTTCCAGACCAGCCTGGCCAACATGGTGAAACTCTGCCTCTACTAAAAATACAAAATTAGCTGGGTGTGGTGTCTGGCATGTGCCTGTAGGTAGTCCCAGCTACTTGGGAGGCTGAGGCAGGAAAATGGCTTGAACCCAAGAGGTGGAGCCTGCAGTGAGCTGAGATCATGCCACTGCACTCCAGCCTGGGTGACAGAGTGAGAAAGAAAAAAGAAAAAGACAAAAGTATCTGTAAATGCATAGTGTAGTGGTCCTAATTTTTTGGTTCCATACTTCACTTATAAAAATGTAAGCAGGCATCTCTAATATATGCTCATTTATTGACAAATTATGCACATATGCTAATGTATTATGTACCCTGAAATATAAAATTTTTAGGGTCTGGGTGTCGTGGCTCATGCATGTAATCCCAATTCTTCGAGAGGTCAAAAGTGGGAGGATTGCTTGACACCAAGAGTTTGAGACCAGGCTGGGCAACATAGCAAGACCCTGTGTCTAAAAAAAAAAATTAGCCAGGCATGGTGGCATGAACCTGTAGTTCTAGTTACTCAGCAGGCTGTGGCTGGAGAATTACTTGAGCCCAGGAATTCGAGGATATGTATCTACGATCACATCATTGCACCCCAGCTTGGGTGGCCCTGTCTCTAAAAAAATAAATGAAATAAAAAATTTAAAAGGATGAATTTTTATTTTATTTTATTATTTTATTATTTTTTTGAGATGGAGTCTCGCTGTCGCCCAGGCTGGAGTGCAGTGGCCGGATCTCAGTTCACTCCAAGCTCCGCCCGCGGATTCACACCATTCTCCTGCCTCAGCCTCCTGAGTAGCTGGGACTACAGGCACCCGCCACCTCGCCCGGCTAGTTTTTTGTATTTTTTAGTAGAGACGGGGTTTCACCGGGTTAGCCAGGATGGTCTCGATCTCCTGATCTTGTGATCCGCCCGTCTCGGCCTCTCAAAGTGCTGGGATTACAGGCGTGAGCCACCACACCCGGCCGGATGAATTTTTAAAAAGCAAATATACTGGCTGGGCTCACTGGCTCATGCTTGTAATCCCAACGCTTCGGGAGACTGAAGCAGGAGGACTGTTTGAGGCCAGGAGTTTCAGACCAGCCAAGGCAACACAGCAAGACCATCTCTATAAAAAGTAAAAAAATAAAACATTCACAGGTTCTGAGGATTAGGAAATTTTTTTCTTTGAAAAGCAAACATAAAAATCAAGTGAGGTTCAAACATCTTCCTCTCATATTTCATTAAATTATGCATATCTCATTCTGGATACCAAAGGCCTAGAAAAATGTCTGTTGGCTTATGGATCAACTGATTAGCAATGGCTAACTCTGGGAAAGGTTTATACAGAGAACTCTGCATTAGAATTTCTTTCAAAGAATACCACAAAAAACCATCTCTACCACCACCATCACCCGCTGCTTCCTGCCTGATCCTAGAGAAGCTGGCTCTCCAGAACCTCCTAGAAACTTGAGGCCTGACACAAAAATCCTCCTGGATCATCCTAACCGACTCTGAGTATGCGGGATCCACAAAGGCTCTTTCAGACCAAAGTCTTCCACCTACTCTATTTATTTATTTTAATTAATTAATTTATTTATTATTACTTATTTTATTTATTTTACTTTATTTTTTTGAGACAGGGTCTTGCCCTGTCACCCAGGCTAGAATGCAGTGACACGATCTTGAGTCACTGCAACCTCCGCCTCCCTGGGCTCAAGCGATCCTCCTACCTTAGCCTCCTGAGTAGCTGGAATGACAGACACACGACACCATGCCTGGCTAATTTTTTAAGGTTTTTGTAGAGATGAGGTCTCACTATATTGTCCAGGCTAGTTTCAAACTCCTGGGCTCAAGTGATTCTCCCACCTTGGCCTTCCAAAGTTCTGGGATTACAGGTATGAGCGACTGAGTCCTGCCATGAACCCACTCTTGTTATCCACCCTGCTGTGCCCAACTGGAAGATTCTTTCCATGTTCAGAAAATCCCTCTAGAGATGTAATTTCAGGTTACATCCCAAGAAACACTAAAGGCACTCACAAGGCAAGATGTTTACATATCGATTTTTTTCCTTGTTTTCCTCCTTGGAAGCAGCCTCACAGGTGGCCTGGATAGGACATGCAGGGAGAGCCTGAAAGGTTAAGAGAAATTAGAGGAATTATTAGCAGGGATAAACATCAAACATGCAAACTGCTGCACCAACCCTGACCCAGTAGCACGTTCTACCTTTTTCCTGGGGGGAAAAACATGGGCCCAGGTTATGCAGCCTAACATAAAGAATGCACCTCTCCCCCTAAACAGCCATAAGCTCCTTAGAGTTCAACAACACAAGAATCCTCGGGGGCAGAATGCTCTTTCTGTTATGTAAGTATAGCATGCTCTTTACATGATTACTGCGTGGTTAGGAGCCTGTCGTTATGATGTTAGGCCAAAATGGCCTACCCTTGTAAATGGGAATGGGGATATAACTGAAGGAATGGGCCATTTATCCTCATGTTAATTACCACCACATAAAGATGACATGCATCTCAGAGTGAACCATACAGGAGGGTTCTGGATGGCCAGCTGATTTAATATCTTTTCTAGGGATCTAAGGGGGCATGGTACCCCAGCCTCTAGCATCATGTGGCAAGGAAGCAAGGACTGGTGGGTGAGTGGGAGGGCATTCATATGGATGCAGCAGTTAAGAAGCAGAATATTTGGGTGAGGTGACATTAAATTTGCAGCAGTTTTGGAGCAAATGTAAATTAGTTAGTGCAGGGAGGTTATCACAATGATTTGACATGAGATAGTCTGGGTTTCTATGAACTTGAGCACATCTGTTTTCTAGGTCCAGTTTCCTCATCTGTAAAATTGGGGCTGGGTGAAGTGGCTAATGCCTGTAATCCCAGCACTTTGGGAGGCTGAGGAGGGTGGATCACCTGAGGTCAGGAGTTCAAGACCAGCCTGGCTAACAAGGAGAAACCCTGTCTCTACTAAAAAGACAACAATTAGCCAGGCATGGTGGTGCACACCTGTAACCCCAGCTACTCAGGAGGCTGAGGCAGGAAATCGCTTGAATCTGGGAGGCGGAGGTTGCAGTGAGCTGAGATCACACCACTGCACTCCAGTCTAGGCGACAGAGCGAGACTCCGTCTCAAAAATAAATAATAAATAAATACACAAAATTGGAACAACAATATCTGCCACACAAGGAGATAATCTCACGTGTGGCAAAGAATAAGTATTCAAATAAATGAGTTTTATGAGAGTGGGAAGCTAAATTTTATTATTTGATCTGTTCTCCTCTTGTATGTTTCATATATAAAATTAAGGATGAAAAAAGGAGCTGGGCGTGGTAGCTCACACCTGTAATCCCAGCACTCTGGGAGGTAGAGGTGGGAGGACTACTTGAGGCCAGAAGTTTGAGACCAGCCTGGGCAAAACAGCAAGACCTCGTCTCTACATTAAAAAAAAAAAAATTAGCCAGGTATGGTGGTGCATGCCTGTAGTCCCAACTACTCAGGAGGCTGTAGTCCTAACTACTGGGAGGAACACTTCAGCCCAGGAGTTCAAGGCCATGATCACACCACTGCAGTCCAGCCTGAGTGACACATACAGTGAGACTCTGACACTATAAAAACAAGTAAGAAAGCAAAAAGGGAGGCAGTTTAAAATTCCAACCCTAATTCCGAGCAAGTGACTTGGAAATACATTTTATGAGCCTTAAGAAAACTTTTTGAAAATACTTTTTGACCCAGTAATTTCATTTCTGAGAACATACCCTAAGGAAATAAAAATCTTTATGTCCTAATTATTTACTTCATCATTATTTAGAATGACCCAAAACTGAGAACAACCGTAGTATTCAGCAGTAGAGGAACAATTCATGCATTACTTTTCATTCATTCTTTCAACAAATATATATTTTGTACCTACCAGGCACTGGGCTACATACAGAGCAAAGAGTGGGGAATCAAATATAAGTGCAGTTCTTGCCCTCAAGGACAATATAAACTTGTGGGTGAAAAGCAGACATTAAACAAATAAAACAAATACATATATAATTATACACCACCATGAATGCAATCAAAAATAGACTGCTACTAGAGATGAAGTATCAAGCGCCAAATTTGGATTACAGGTGGGTCTCTCTGAGGAAGGATGAGTGTAGAAAATAGTATTCCAGGCACAGAGAACAGCATCTGTGGTAACCCAGAGGTAGGAGAAGGCTTGGTTGTGTGAGGAACTGAAAATCAGTGCAGGTGTCACGCACAAGGTGAGGCTGGTGGGGATGGCAGGAGGAAGTAGGAAGAGATGAGCCTGGCAGTCAGATCATCCATTTCCAGGTAGGTCCTTAATAGGGAGTTCAAATTTTATGCTAAGTGCATGAGGAAATCATTGAAGGTTTTTAAAGTGTGATCCATTTTCCATGTTAAAGAACTACTTGTTATTACATGCAAAAATGGACTACAGAGAAGAACTGAAGCATGGAAAAATGACGATACATGGAAATGGATGCATTTGAGACATATTCTGGAATTAGAATTACTACATTTGGGCCAGGTGCGGTGGCTCACGCCTGTAATCCCAACACTTTGGGAGGCCGAGGTGGGTGGATCACCTGAGGTCTGGTATTCAGGACCAGCCAACCAACATGGCGAAACCCCATCTCTACTAAAAATACAAAAAATTAGCTGGGTGTGGTGGCACATGCCTGTAACCCCAGCTACTTGGGAGGCTGAGGTAGGAGAATCGCTTGAACCTGGGAGGCGGAGGTTGCAGTGAGCCAAGACTGCGCCATTGCACTCCAGCCTGGGCAGAAAGAGCAAAACTCCATCGCAAAAAAAAAAAAAAAAAAAAAAAAAAATTTACTACATTTGGAGATGGAATGAAGGCAAAGTGGATTGGGAAGAGCAAGAGGCAGAAATGAATAATGAAGGTTTCTATCTTTGATGATGATGATGATAATAATAATAATAATAATAAAAAGATTGAATAAAGGAAATGCCAGCCCAAAGGGAACCAATTTTTGTCAGATAGAAGCAAGAGTTTTTTTGTTTTTTTTTTGGAGACAGGGTCTCACTCTGTCGCCCAGGCTGGAGTGCAGTGGCACCATCATAGCTCACTGCAGCCTTGAACTCTCGGGCTGGTGGTATCCTACTACCTCAGCCTCCTGAGTAACTGGGACTACAGGCATAACACCACCATGCCTGGCTAATTTTTTAATTTTTATTTTTGTAGAGGTGGATCTTGCTATGTTGCCCAGGCTGGGAAGCAAGAGCTTTAAGAAAGGAGCAAATATATTTACTGGAAACCAGCATGACAGTGATAGGATAAATTAAAGTAAAAGACCCAAAGACAGGAAAATTAGGACCTCATAATCCATCTGCCCTTACCTACTCAAGAGATTTCCTTTCAGAATTAAAACCCTGGAGGTTCTGCATGTTATTTTACTAACAGAGGCAATTACCCCTGACCCTATGCTGTGAATACATAAAAGGAAGAAAAGAGTTTCCTGGGCTGGACTCTTACACATGCAGTAGAGACCATTATTTTAGATCGGAATTTCCCAATTCACCCACAGTTTGCATTCTCTTTCTTCACATAGATTTCCACAGGTTTGCACCCAAGTACAGGGCAGGATGAGATGTCAGTTTTTTAAGCCCTGATGGCTAATCCAGAGGAACTACTTTTCCTGCACATCTCTTCTCTAAAATGTAGAACAGAAGTAGGGACAGCAAGACTCTTGAAAATAGTCTTCAATACAAAAATATCAGGAGTAACAAAGACTACATCTCACAGCCCTATCAGCATCCCTAGCTCCTCCAGTCATGATAAAGAAAAACTAGGTCTCAGGTGGACTAAGTCTCCTAAAAAGAGTCAGGAAGAAACAGGAGCTATTGTTTAACAAGAGAGAAGAAAGGGCTTGCCCTGGAGAACACAGCGCTAGATGCAAAGGTTCAGAATGAAGAGCCTACGTCAGAGATGAAAACAAGGTGAATCCTACTCCTTTTGGTTTCTACTCTGAAACACTTAGCTCACAGAGCTAAGAAGGAACAGCTAGAGCAGAAGCCTATAAAATGTTAAACTCTCTAGAAACACTAGGTGGCATCGAAGATCGTTTCATCTCTTGCTCAAGCCTTAATTGGAACCAAGGCTAAGTACTCATTTAGCCTTTTTTTAAAGACATGTCAGTTAAAAAAATTTTTTTTTTCAAACTTATTTATTTTTTAAAAAGTATCCATCACATAATTTAACTTAGAAGTTCTCTTCGGGCTCCTCTTCTTATATCCTCTTCCTTTCCCTCTCACTGGTAAATCTGAACTTTTATATTTATCATTACATTGCTTTATTTGTATCTCGTATTTTTTGCATCCAAAACAATATATTATTATTGCTAGTCTAGTTTTTGAGGAAAATGGAGTCATGATTAAGTGGTGGTTGCTTTTTTTTTGGCTCAACATTACGTTCCTAAGATTCATCCTGGATGTTTGCTTACTTCTGCTACTTTGTAGTGCTCCATTTGAGACCGTGTCAAAATTTACTTATCCATTCTACTACTGATGAATATTTGGGTTGTTTACAGTTAATGGTCCTGCTTTGAGACAAAGCAAGAGCTTTAAGAAAGGAGCATATCTTTCTTGTGCATATGTGCAAGAATTTCAGGTATAGGTATCTTTAACCTTACCAGATAAAGCCAAATTGTTTTTCAAAGTAGTTGTACTAATTTATACTCCCACCAGCAATGTACATGTTCCAGTTCTGTATCCTTATCAACATTTGCTACTGTCAGACTTTGTATTAAATGTAGTTCTGATTTACATTTCTCTGATTATTAATGAGGTTCATCATCTTTCCACTGCATACTGGTCAAAACAGTTTCCTCTTCCGTGAAGTACCTAGTTAAGTGTTTTCCCCGTTGTCCTACTGGATTATTATTATTTTCCAAATGGAGTCTTTTCTGTCACCAAGGCTGGAGTGCAGTGGTGTGATCTCGGCTCACTGCAGCCTCTGCCTCCTTGTGTTCAAGCAATTCTCCTTCCTCAGCCTCCCCAGTAGCTGTGATTACAGGTGCCGGCCACCACACCTGGCTAATTTTTTTTTTGTATTTTTTGTAGAGACAGGGTTTCACCATGTTGGCCAGGCTGGTCTCGAACTCCTGACCTTGTGATCCACCTACCTCAGCCTTCCAAAGCGCTGGGATTACAGGCATGAACCACTGCTCCCAGCCTACTTATTTTCTTAACAATTTGTAGGAGTTCTTTATATATTCTGGATACTTTTCCTTTATCAGTTACCTGTGTTATCTTTTACCAAGGTTGTGGCCTTCCCTTTCATTTTCTTTATGGTATCTATTTATGACCAGAGGTTTTGCATTTTCATGTAAATTCATCAATCTTCCCTTTTATACACTTTAAGTCTTAAAAAATGCTTTCCTATTGTGAGATCAGAAGTATATTTTACTACATTATGATCTCTACATTTTATCATTTTTGTCCTTTAAATTTCAGTGTTTATAGCAACTGGAATTGGTTTTTGTGTTTGGTATGTGACAAGCATTCAATTTCATTTATTCCCACAGGGTTACCAATGGTCCCAGGCACTACTTATTGTGAAGACTATCTTTTCCCCACCCAAACTGCAAGAGCATTTCTGTCATAAACAGGTTTCCACTTACACATGGATCTGCTTCTGGGCTCTTTATTTCATTCCATTGGTCGATCTGTCTATCCCAGTGCCAATACAGAACTGTCTTAATTACTAAAATTTTATAATCTCTTTATATCTGGTAAGGCAGGTCTCCTCACCTTGTTCTTCTTCTTCAGGAATGTCTTGGCTATTCTTGAATCTTTTCTCCTCCATATAAATTTTAGAATCAGCTTGTCAAGTTCCACAAAAAACCTGTTGGGATTTTTATTGGAATTGCATTGAATCTATATATATTGGGGGAGAATTGACGTCTTTACAAAGTTTAGCCTCCTAATCCATTGATCCTATCTCTTCACTAATTTAAGCTATTTTCCTTTAATGTCTTCAAACATTTTAACAATTTTCTCTAAATTGTTAAACCCATTCCTGGGTACTTTACATTTGGATGCTATTGTAATTGGCACCTTTTAAAAGGTATTATCAGGTTTTTTGTTTGTGGCCTATGTATAGAAATGCATTAAATTTTTATGCTGCTTCTGTATCTAGCAACCTTGCAAAAATAACTTATTAATTCTATAATATGATGAATCTGTGGGTTTTTCTGAAGACAATATTTGGTCTGTGAAAAATTTATATTTTGTCCCTTCCTTTGCAATCCTTATACCTTTCTTTTCTTGCCTAGATCTCCAGTACAGGTCTGAATCTCATTCATTTTTAAGTTTGAATCTCTTTTTAATACTCTCACTCAACAGTCACCAGTGCCTGAACACTGCAGTGACAGGAAATTTACTACCTTCCAAGGTAGGTCTTGGAACAGTTCTGTTTAAAACGACCCAATACCCAGATACACAATTTCTTCTGCATTTCCCTTATAGTAAGCAATGTAAAACCCAGATGTCAGCTGGCATCTTCTCTGCCCCTTGCAAAGCCCAAACTCCCAACTCTCTGGGCAGTGGAATTCCAAAGCCCTTGTCACAGTTCCTGCTAATTCCTACAGGACTTTGGCTCTGATTCACTTATTTTGGGACAACTCATCAATGTAGAGGCGATTTCACCCATCTTAACTCAGATGCCACACTCCGTCCCATCACTAGATGACACACACATGCCTTCTTCATCTGGCAATCTAAGAGATGTGGGGTCCTGAGGAAGGTCACATCTCACATTGCACAGATTCTGACTATTTCACTGGCTTCACCTCCTTCCCTCTTTTCTTTCTCTCCTATCCCATATCCCATTCCTCTCAGGAGCTAAGCCTTTTTTTTTTTTTTTAAATCTTTTGAGACAGAGTCTCACTCTGGTAGCCAGGAGGCTGGAGTGCAGTGCTGTGATCACTGTAGCTCACTGTAGCTCCTGTAGATCTATAGAGTGAGCACTATAGCTCACACTGTAGCCTCCAAACTCTGGGCTGCAAGTGTTGGGCTCAAATGATTCTCCCACCTCAGCCCCCTGAGCAGCTAGAACTATAGGCATGTGCCATCATGCCTGGCTAATTAAAAAAATGTTTTTGTAGAGATAAGGTCTTGCTACATTGCCTAGGCTGGTCTTAAACTCCTGCCCTCAATCAATCTTCTCGCATTGGCTTCCCAAAGTGCTAGGAGATTACAGGCATGAACAACTGCACCCACCCAGGAGCTAACCCAATTTTATCTTTTTGTTTCTTTTTAAACCTTGATAATGCCTTAAGGATCTCAATTTTCCCTGAAAATGGGGGCTTCTGAGTGGTTTTTCAAAGTATTTCTTTTAAATAAATTCAAAGATTCCTAGAAAGACAAATGCTGGTGAATAAAAAAGCTCCAGCTTGTAATTAGGATGAAAGCCACACCCTAGAACTTCTAAGCAGGTGGGCATTCACAGAAATGCTACAGTCTCCTTTTAGCCTGTCACATATCTGAAAACAGCTGTCATGTCCTATGTGTGTTGTTCCTTTAGTTTTCACCCCCATGGTCGAGTTTCTCTCCAGAACAACATCCCATTTGGTGATATCCCTTTTTACAGCGACCTGACCACAAGACCCTTGACACAGTTCAAACTAGGCATAGCAACTTCTTTATTCTAGATGTTATATATCCATCGAAGCAAACTAAGTCCATTATATTTATTTCCCATATTTTAAAAAATCTGCTTTAAAAATATTATAAAAAGAATATGCTTGTTTTAAGTCAAATAATTTAGTAGAAAACAAAGTTCCCTATTATGTCTCTCCTCTCTTCCAGCCTCTTTGTAGGCAGCCACTGTTGACAATTTGTAGTCTTTCAGACTTAAAAAAGCATTAACATACCCAAACACACATAGATACACATATTTTTGAAAACAAAAACGAAATTATCCCATGTTTTCTCACATAACAATATGACTTAGAGATCTATGTGAACACATTTATTTTAATGATAGTATAGAATATCATAATGGATATAAGAAATCATCTGGCCATTCTATTTGACAGATACTTGCTTTATCTTCTTTGCTATCATAAATAATGCTGTCATAAACATCCTTGTACAAATATATATTTGTACAATAAGGGTTTTTAAGAATCTCAGAAGCTTGGTCAGACAACTCAAACATTAAGATACTGATTGGTACTGCCAAAATCATCCCTCCAATGCAATACCAATTTGAACTCCCTCACCTGTGTGTAAGTCTCTGCAGCCCCATACTTTTGTCCACAATTGATATAAATCTTTTTAAATTTTCAAATCTGATAGGTCCAAAATAATGGTTAGCTTTAATGAGTATTTCCCTGATTACCAGATATAGTAGATCTTCTTTTCATATCTTTACAGACCATTTGTATTTCTTCTGTAAATTGCCAATTTCTTGACTGGATTGTTTACCTTTTACTCACAGGTTTGTATATTCTGGAGCATTCTTTGTCTACCTATGGCAAACAGATTCTCCCAGTTGGCCACTTTTTTATGGCATCATTTGTCACAAAGATGTTTCAAATTTTAATATATTTACTATCTTTCAAACTTTTCCATTCTGGCATCTAAATCTTACTGTAAGTAGCTTAGAAAGGCCTTCCCCATCTGATGGTTATTAAAAATATTATTCTATGACAGTAGACACAAATTGGTTTGTTTGCCCTATGTGCTACTTCTCCTCTTCCCTCCCAGGGCTGACTGATCCAAGCACAGTCATACCTGACTCATACTGGGCCAATCAGATTCTCTCCCAGGATTCTAAAAACTAGGAAGAAGCAGGGGCTTTCCTAGAAGGGCCCCAAAGCCACCAAGGTAGGGTCGGGCTCTACCTGAGGCTTGGTACTCCAACTTATCTTCTGATTCTGCCAGCTCTGCCAATGTCTTCCCAAATCAACAGTTCTGTTTGTTTTTTTGCTTAATTTAGTTGAGTTGACTTCTCTTGCTTTTAACTAGGGAGCTTAACTGATTTAGCAATTACTATCAAAGTGGGGTTGTAGTTGAGAGACTGCTGGGGGAAATGTGGGTGATGTTACTGGGTTCAGATGGAAGGAAAGAAACTGTCAACCAATTGCCAGGATGGGAAAGAGCAAGCTGCTCATAGTTCATAGCTGCACAACTACTATTTTAGTTATTGCCTGCAATTACCTGTGATGTGTTCAAGCTGGTGGTAAAGGAGTAGGGGTGTCCCAACTAAAAGGAGAGGGGAAATGTTGAAACCAAGGAGTAGGATTACTTTTGACAATATTAGAGAACAAAACAAGAAACATCCCAGCTCCAATATCAAATGCTCACCTCGAAATGAAAACCCAAGACTCAAGGCCTTTACATTACTATGCATGTATTTTGCTAAATGAAATGTTAAGATTTCCAAATTTTGCTAGTTGCTGAATTTTAATGCCACAGAATTTACATCTTTCCTGGGTTGCTCATGAGAAAGATAAGGCTTTAAGTGAGACAACAGAAATGATGATAAAAGAGACGACCTGAAGAAAGCTAATTTCGAAAAATCTCTATTATGCTCTCTACTGCATCTTGCTGTCATGATGAAAACTGCCCCACAACCCAGCCTGCATTGCTCACACATTACCAGAATGCAACCATAACATGACCTGAGGGTAAAATACATAAATAAGCAGAAAAGTAAAATGCTGGCCAGGCACAGTAGCTCATGCCTGTAATCCCAGCACTTTGGGAGACCAAGGCGGGAGGATTGTTTGAGATCAGGAGTTCAAGACCAGCCTGGGCAATACAGCAAGACTCTCGTCTCTACCGGAGGAAAAAAAAAATAAAGAGCTAACAAATACCCAGAAGAAACTATAGGAATTCATTGAGCTGGATCATTAAAAATGATAGGAACAATTGTTGATATAGATTTTGGAGACGTTATAACAAAGAAGGGAAGAGTATGACTTTTGGTTAAAGCCAAATTTCTTTTCTTTTTTGAGATGGAGTCTCATTCTGTCCCCCAGGCTGGAGAGCAATGGTGCAATCTTGGCTCACTGCAACCTCCACCTCCCGGGTTCACGCCATTCTCCTGCCTCAGCCTCCCGAGTAGCTGGGATTACTGGCACTCGCCACCATGCCCGGCTAATTTTTGTATTTTTAGTAGAGACGGGGTTTCAGCATGTTGGTCAGGATGGTCTCAAACTCCTGACCTCAAGTGATCTGCCTGCCTTGGCCTTTCAAAGTTCTGGGATTAAGGCATGAGCCATTGTGCCCGGCCTGGATAAAACCAAATTTCTGATTATGGTATGGTCAAAAGAACTTCTGCAGGTAGTGTAACAGCTCAGGTAACTGGCCATGGTTTTAATGTTGAGCTAGGCTGGCCAGTGGAAACCTGGACTGAATGCTAGATTTAGTGAGGTGATAATGAAAAGCCAGAAAATCCTTGGCACAAAGTAGAGGAGACCAGAGTGGCATATGGACTCCAAAGGCTCAGCTTTCTACTGACACCTTCAGTATGCCCTTGATGGGATCCATAACACATGCCTTGCTGAGGCTGTACACTGGTGAAGAAAGCACTGGAATCTTTCAGAAGTACTTTCCTGGCTGTCCTCAGCAGAGTGAGATGCTAGTGGAAGGGACTGCTTCTAAATGGGATTCTTGATCTACGTGGGCTTGAAAGACTGTTGGAGACCATGATTTATGGCTGTGAATAATTCATTGTGAAGCTCCGGGTAATGGAAATGGAAAGTAACTTTCCAGGTCAGTTGAGGCAGCCTACTAGACTACCATGCTAGAGAGAGGGCCCCCTCATCCAACTCGTAGGCCTGGGTCATTTCAGACCCAGAACCCTTCAATAACAGGGAGGCCAGGCATCTGTAAGGAGGAACCCTGCCACACTGTATTAACACACATATATTATAAACCTCCCTCCTCATCCTTTCCTAATAATCTGCAGATATTTACCATGGTAACTTTACTAGGCAAAGGGAAATGCATCTTTTGGGGTCTGCTAGGTTCTGGCCTTGAGGTAACTAATTCCTAGGAACTCAGAACATTGCTAAGATATGCTGATTAGAACGGAGCCTTTGCAGGCCAGGTGATGGAAGGAGTTTTGGCCCGAGGTGGCTTCACATTAGGACCTATTATCTATCTAATCTATCTTATCTATCTGTCTGTCTGTCAGGGCCTCCAAAAGGGAGGGAAAGAAACTAGTTGCTCCTGGCTCCGTGAAGTTGGCTAGATCTCCCTCTCTGCCACCTTGATTTTCAATAACATTGGCCATTAGGTGATGCCCAAAGACACACAGATTCCCTAGCCCACTGGATAAGAACTATCACACAAAGAGCAAATGTAAGCTCCCAGAGCAGTGATCTCTTTACCAAAAGGCAAAGTCTCCATGTAAACCGCAGGACCTTAAGTGCTACAGAAGACTTTGCAGATTTACAGTTACTTTTCCAGACGTACTCTACTTCCTGCAGATTAACATATAACTCCGGGTACCTATACTACCGCTAGGGGTAAGTATATGTTCTTTTTAAGTTGTGTGGACTACTTGAAGCAGTTTTTCTTGCTCATGGCAAGAGCAGCCTCAGTGATAAATCATCTTGACCTTTCTGTCTTGTGATCTGGTTCACTGAGATTTTGTCTGTTTCACAGGACATTACCTTGACAACTATGCTAATGACTTCAATGTGAGACATGGAACAGCGAGAAGTTATGTATCTTAGATGTACATGTTAGACAGAAAAATACAGTGGCCTGCCACCTCAGCCAAATTTTCTGAAGGTAAAAGGCCTGCAGCACGTCAGGGTATCTCCTCCAACATAAAGGACAACTTGCTGCCCCTTGCCCCATCACCCCTCTCCTGCTAACGAAGAGGAGCAATGCTTGCTGGGCCATTTTAAGTTTTGGAGACAGCAAATACGTTATGCTTGCATTCAACTCTGATCTCTCAATTTAATCCATCTAATCCATCTAATCAATCTACCCACCTACCTACCTACCTACCTACCTAGAGACAAGGTCTCGCTCTGTCACATAGGCTGCAGTGCAGTGGTGAAATCACAGCTCACTGCAGCCTCAAACTCCTAGGCTCAAGCAATACTCCCACCTCAGCCTCCCAAGTAGCTGGAACTATGGATGCACACCACCACGCCCAGCTAATTTTTTGAAGAGGCAGGCTTTTGCCATGTTGCCCAGGCTGGTCTTGAGCTCCTGAACTCAAAGTGACCTGCCTGCCTCATCTCCCAAAGTGCTAGGATTAAAGGCATCAGCCACTGTGCCCAGCCTCTGACCAATTCATTGAGTGATCTGAAAAGAGAAGGTACTCCTGCTGATCCAGGCCACAGAGAAATAAGCTCTGGTAGATTGTATGGAGTTCTAAAGTGTTTGTAGTAAGGTAAACAGAAGAATCATAATGAAAAACCCTAAAATACGGAAATAAGACCATGATCCTATTGGCAAGACCATGCTCCTAGCCTAGTACTGGGCTCTAAGGTAGAAACTGTAAGCCTGATCACAGATACAGGTATCCAAATGACTTGAACTCCCCATCATAAACTAGGTTTTTTTTTTTTGAGGCAGAGTTTTGCTCTTGTCACCCAGGCTAGAGTGCAATGGCGTGGTCTCAGCTCACTGCAACCTCTGTCTCCTGGGTTCAAGTGATTCTCCTGCCCCAACCTCCCAAGTAGCTGCGATTACAGGCGTTTGCCACCACGCCTGGCTAATTTTTGTATTTTTAGTAGAGACAGGGGTTTCACCATGTTGGCCAGGCTGGTCTTGAACTTCTGACCTCAGCCTCCCAAAGTGCAGGGATTACAGGCATGAGCCACCAGGCCGGTCTCATAAACTAGGTATTATGTGATCCAATCAGCCATAGATTTGAACATGCCCAGCAGAATCCCATTATCAGCTGGAAGTGATTGCTATAAAATGCCTACCACACAAACCACTGCTGCAATAGATACTACTGACTTCCTATTGACATCAACAGTTAACTGAAGAAGAAAAAGTCTGGCCTGGTATATAAACTGCTTGGTGAGACATGCTGGCCCATGCTGGAAGTAGACTGCTATGGGGTATATTACTTAAGTGATGGCTTTCAATGTGTATAAAAACGAAATCCTCCTAATGAAGTGAACTTCAAGCAAATTATCACACTACTAATCTCACTGGAGGTCAGGATCTAAACCAATCGCTGGGTAGTAAATAACTAGAACAAGAAAGGAAATATTTATGTTCCATGTGAATGCTCACCAGATGGCACTCATTGCTAGAAACCCAGGTGACGAAGGTCAGCCCTTTCCCTCACTACCCTAGTGCTGGCCCAATGAGCTCGTGAACACAGTTGCCATGGTAGCACAGCAAATGGCTCTCACCACAATATCTATCTGAATTTACCTATCATGCCTCCAGGAATACCATCACCATCCAGGGATTTACTGAAATACCTTATCATGGGGTCTCAGGGAATATTACCTCCAAACAAATAATTTGTTTCATGCTTACGTAAATTTAATGTTATGGAAAAAGAAAAGAACTAATTTGACAGAAAAAAGTATAGTAATGGGATCACATACCTCATCACCCAGAAGCAGGTGGTATTATAGATTACAAAACAGTATAATGCCTAGCACAGATCCAGCTATGGTACTGAGGCTGGAGGGCTGTCTTGTGAGATGTGGTAATTTTTTTTTTTTTTTTTGAGACGGAGTTTCACTCTTGTCACCCAGGCTGGTGTGCAATGGTGCTCACTGCAACCTCCGCCTCCTGGGTTCAAGCAATTCTCCTGCCTCAGCCTTCCAAGCAGCTGGGATTACAGGTGCGTGCCACCACGCCTGGCTAATTTTTGTCTTTTTAGTAGAGATGGGATTGCGCCATGTTAGCCAGGCTGGTCTTGAACTCCTGGCTTCAGGTGATCTGCCCGCCTTGGCCTCCCAAAGTGCTGGGATTACAGGTATGAGCTACTGTGCCCGGCAGGATGTGGTAAATCTTATCAATCAATAATGAACATTAAATGGTGCTATTTTTCCAATAGCCCCCCAAAAAGGTCCAAGCTATTCTGTTAACTCTTGCCTCTCCCTTTTATCTATTCTCTATATTGTAGTCAGTGATTTTCTCAAAATGCAAATCTGACATCACCCACCACTCCCCTTAAGCCCTTCTATTGTGGAGCAGATATGAATAGTGACTTGTTGACCCAATAACCATTCCTCCTTTACCAGACCTCCTATTCTGTGAGGTTATCCATCCATATCCCACATGAGTATCTAAAAAAATATTTTTTTTGAGACAGGGTCTGGCTCTGTTGTCCAGGCTGGGGTGCAGTGGAGTGAATCTGACTAACTGCAACCTCCACCTCCTGGGCTCAAGAGATACTCCCACCTCATCTCCTATGTAGCTAAGACTGTAGGCGTGTGCCACTATGCTCAGCTAATTTTTGTATTTTTGTTGTTGTCATTGTTGTAGAGATGGGGTTTCACCGTGTTGCCCAGGCTGGTTTCGAACTCCTGTGCTCAAGGCAATCTGCCTGCCTCAGTCTCTCAAAGTGTTGGGATTATAGATGTGAGCCAGCGTGCCTGGCCTTGACCCAGGAATAATCTAGACTAGTCTCAGTCAGCCACAGTAATATTATTTTCTCCCTTGCTCACGACAGGTTTAAGAAGGAGCATGTGACAAGAGAAGTCTCCAGAAGCTTTTGGGAAAATTTTTCCCACTGATAAAAAAAGAGTCAGCCTATAAGGCAAAGCTGACATATGGCTTAGTGGAAAGGTATGAAGGAAACTGACGGTTTAGCAATGCCCCAGTTGATGTATTTACCAACTCTGGAACTGCTCCTGTGTCCTTAAATCCATCTCCCACTTCCTAGTCATGACCACTTTAGGTCAATCTATTAGCACTTCTGATATTAACACCTGTAACCCCTAACTGTATTCCCCGCAACTATTCTGGTCTGCCCATGGGCTATTCTCCTTACAGAAGCCAGAGTCAATTTTTTTTTTTTTTGAGACAAAGTCTCACTCTGTCGCCCAGGCTGGAGTATAGTGGCACGATCTCAGCTCACTGCAAGCTTCGCCTCCCGAGTTCACGCCATTCTCCTGCCTCAGCCTCCTGAGTAGCTAGGACTACAGGCACCCGCCACCACGCCCGGTTAATTTTTTGTATTTTTAGTAGAAATGGGGTTTCACCGTGTTAGCCAGGATGGTCTCGATCTCCTGACCTTGTGATTCACCCGCCTTGGCCTCCCAAAGTGCTAAGGATTACAGATGTGAGCCACTGTGCCCGGCTGAGTCATTTTTTCAAGATGTAAATCTGGCTGCTCTATGGCTTGCCACTTCTCTCATGACTATCTGCAAGGTCTCTGGTCTGGCCAGCCATCTTTCACAGTTTCACCTCTTATCCTCCTTTGAAGCTCGGCCCTTCAGCCGCACACAGCCCTGTTGTGTTCTGGATGTGCCCTCCCTCAGAACACTCACTCCTGACAATTTGCTCCTGCTATTTCCAGTGCCCAGAAGGTTCCCCACTGCCCTTTCCCTGCCACCCTTGCCTATGATTAGGTATCAATTAAAGTATCATTTATTCGAGGAAGCTCTTCTTTTGTTTTTTTGAGACGGAGTCTTGCTGTGTCGCCAGGCCAGAGTGCAGTGGTGCGACCTTGGCTCACTGCAACTTCCGCCTCCCGGGTTCAAGCGATTCTCCTGCCTCAGCCTCCTGAGTAGCTGGGACTACAGGTGCATGCCACCATGCCCAGCTAATTTTTGTATTTTTAGTAGAGACAGGGTTTCACCAAGTTGGCCAGGATGGTCTCGATCTCTTGACCTCGTGATCCGCCCACCTCGGCCTCCCAAAGTGCTGGGACTACAGGCGTTGAGTCACCGTGCCAGCCAGAAGCTCTTCTGATCTGGGATCAGAACTGGTAGGCTAGGATCACCAACTGGTAGTTTACAAACGTATTCTGCTTCCTTGTGGGAATTATAAATACTAATCTAAATACTCAAGATGAGAACTGTGCTCTGTAGTCTCCCATGGTTCCCATTTCCCACACTGATCTATCCTACTGCCTACTTTAAACACTGACACCCCTACTCTAGACTCAAAAAGGCAACCTCTTAATATGGATGCCTACAAATACGCACCAGTCCTTCACGTGCTGCACTGCTGTTTGAACTTAATTAGTTTTGTTCTTGTTTGTGGGGTTTCCCTCCTGGACAGTGAGTTAATTGAGAGTAGGGACTGGACCTGTTTCTGCTCCTCATCATATCACTGGCAACTAGAATACTACCTGACACATATTAGATGCTTGCTACGTATTTATTAAACAAAAGAAGTAAGAGATGTGATGATGAATGAATGGATGGGTAGATTAGGAGGTGAGGCAAATCTTACTTCATTTCCAATCGATGATCATACAGGGAGTCAGATAAACTTGGTAAAACATTTCTCACCTCTTAAACATTAAAAGCCCATTTTTTTACTTCAAGACTCAAAAGGTCTGAAAGGTCTGACCTTAGGTCTGTCTTCTTCCCTGCTGATACACCAGTCTCAACAAAATACTCACGTTGAATTCCTCCCTGAAGAGCTTATTGTCGTCTGCCATTCTCCGGTTAATTTCCTCTTCCAGCTTGTCCACGGGCAGGGGTGGGTACTTCCTGTTGGTGCTTGGGGATCTGGCCAGAAGTGGCACACTCTGGGGCTCTGCAGTACACAAGGGAGAAGGTCAGTCAGGTGCCCTGAGGACCTAGCCCCTTTTCTGGAGGCTAAACTGGGGGTTCTACCTCATGGACCAGGCCTGTAAAAAGTAGGACTGTTCTCTTCAAAAATCTTCTTTTTTCCTCTTTTTTATCATCTTATTTTTTTAAAAGGATGGAGAAACTCCTAATTTCTTGATTTCCTTCCTTGTGAAGGTTCCCCATGACATTAAGGAATGCCTTACCCACATCCTCAGTGCGGCCATTGGATAAGCGGAAAGAATTGGAATGGCTCCCAGCTTGCTTGTATTTCTTAAACCTAATGAGAAAATGATCACAGTGAAGAATGAAGCACAGAGGCGGGAGAGGCAAATCACAGCTCTGTATTCCTGCTCATCAATTCAGCCTTTCTAAATCTCCTTTAAAAATAATCGGGCTTTTTTAGAGACAGGTCATGCACACTCTGAGCAGCAGCATGCTGGGGCGACCAAGTACCTCGGGATACTCCTGTTTACCCTCGGCACACTGGGACCCAACCAGGGAACCCCAACAGTATATTCAGGCTCATGTGGCTCACTGGAGAGCACAGCCACACCAGGTGCAGAGAGAGTGAGTGGACAGAATACAGTTGGGGGAGACAGACAATATATATCAAACAAAAATACTGGTATTTCCTCAGTGTAGCCTGGGAGACCCAGGGAGAAGCCCAGAGCTTTGGACTGGGTGGACACAGTTTTGGCCACAAGTCTCCTGCAGAATGATGGAGACATATGACAAATTATAGGGGGCACACGATTTCCCTCTCTTTATCCCTGCAGAAGAACAGAGGGAGCACAGAATAGGTTAGGCCAAAAATAAGGCAGGGCTAAACCCAATTAGTCAGGGCAGTAGCTTTAGCAGGAAGAGAATAAATGCACCACCCTCTTCTCTCCCTTGGATTCCCCTTCCTTGCTTCTGCTAGAGTGGTAATGTCTAGAGGATCCTGAAAGAAGGTTAGAAAGAGGGATCCTGTAACTCACAACTCACATGGCTCAGCTCAGCATGCCAGGGCCAGGGGTCCCAGAAGGGTTTGGGGACAAAACCCCAACTAGAAATAAAGTAGGCTTTTGTTGAGCATGTAATCTTACTGGGGCCCTTTTAGGGGTTCCTTCAACAGGGTTAGACCTAAAGATCCTGTAACACCTGTCCCTAATAACAAACTGTGGTTTCTTACTTCAACCTCCAAACTACCATTCTGGGTTTTAGCTTGCACTGGAGTTGGGAGACTGGGCTTGGACAGATGGAAGAAAGAGGGAGGGTTTAGGACTTAAGGAAGACTATATAGAGCTTTTAAATCATTTCTAAGTAGAACTTCAATTTTAGCACCATCATGTGCCATTCCCCCTCTATCCTATTCATTGTGTATATCCTACTGTCTACTGGACTGTGTGGGTTCATTGGGACACTGGGGTATTGAAACAGAATCTAAGAGAACGTGAAGTGTTAGTAGGCTCACCTTAACATGTACAAAACTATGATAATAAACACGATCACTAGCAGAGAGGACAGGGCCACCATCACCGCAATAATTGGTGTCTCATCTGAAATCAAGAGAACAGAACAAGTCATTACTGTGTCGTGCAATGGAGGGTTTAAGTCAGCCATTCAAGGGAACACCGTGAAGAGGAAGAGCTCATTCAGTCCTGCAGATGTCAGGAAATGGAAACAGAGAAGAGTGTGAGTGTGCACCTCCCACTGCCATGCCAGGGCTATTGAGGTGAGGTGGGGAGAGAGCATGGGGCCCAGGATGACATGCTCACCCCATCTCTGACTATCATACATTTATTTACTCTGTCTCCCTGCACTAGAATAAAAGCTCTTTAAAGGCAGACAGTTTGTTTTACTCACTGCTATATCCTTTGAGCCTAAAACAGTACTTAGCACGTAAAAAGTATTGGACTATCTGGAGGCATGAACACATCCAATTCTGATGGCAAGCTAGGTATGCAGGGCCAACACTGTACACTCTCTCAGCCTCAATGGGCTCCATCTAGAGGAAGATGGGAGAGGAAGGCAAAAAGACGGTTTTCCTATCATAAACCCAAATGGTTTCCTGGCGCAGAGAATATTGTTCCTAATTAAAACAAGGAGACAGGTAGGGTACAATGGCTCACGCCTGTAATCCTAGCATTTTAGGAGGACAAAGCAGGTGGATTGCTTGAGCCAAGGTATTCGAGACCAGCCTGGACAACAGGGTAAAACTCCATCTCTACTAAAAATTAAAAAAAATAGCCGGTGTGGTGATGTGTGCCTATAGTCCCAGCTACTTAGGAGGCTGAGGTAGGAGGATCACTTGAGCCCAGGAGATGGAGGTTACAGTGAGCTGGGACTGTGACACTGCACTCCAGCCTGGGCAACAGAGCAAGACCGTGTCTCAAAACAAACAAACAAACAAACAAGGACAGCTGGGTGTGGCAGCTCATGCCTATCCCAGACTTTGGGAGGCTGAGGTGGAAGGATTGCTTGAGGCCAGGAATTCAAGACCAGCCAAATAAAAATAAAACAAAACAAGGAGACATTATTAGATCCTCAGCCACCATGTAACAAACTGCTGGGTGCTTTTTTTTTTTCCTCTTTCCACACGCTGCTCCTTCAGTCACCTTTTGCCAGGACCCCAACCATGGCAACATCTGGCTTGAAGACATGGCAATCCCACCTCATTTCACAGGGCCTGGCTCCCTTTCACCCAATACCTAGCCTTGTTTCTCATGCAGCTGGCCAGGCACTGACTCATCCGCCTCCACTCTCACCCCCCACCTCACTCCATGAACTACACCATCAGAGTGGCTTGGTAACTATCTTCACCATTTTCCTACCTGCTAAAAGGGAAGACAAGTCCCTCCCATCCTGTCATGTGTGCTCTGGATTACATCCACTGCTGTCACCTCAAACACTTGTCTTCTTGACCTCATTTACCCTCCTCCAGCCACCACCAGCCTTGCGTCTCTCTTCTCAGCTGACTTTCCACATAGCTGTCTAATTCGTCTTGTCTAACTCCTTACCTCCAGGTTCTCCTTAATCTATTTGCTCTGACTCCCACTCTCAGTGCTCTGTTTAAACTGCTCAGCCAGAATACCAACAAATGGCATATTGCCAAATCCAACAGGGACATTCCCATCCTCATCTGATTCAACCTTTTAGCAGCATTCATTCAAATATTTGTGGACCAGCAATTTCATGCCATTGTTTGAGACACTAGGAGCAGAGAAGTGTTCAAGCAGACAAGTGATAGAAAGCTTATATTCTGTGGGGAGGAAGGAGGACACTGTTTATAAACAAGTCAATACTTAATTTTAGACAGAGACAAGTGCTATGAGGAATAAAAAGCAGGGTGGGGAGAGAGAAAGTGACAGGTTGGGGAGCAGTGATGAGTGGTCTGGGAAGGCCTCTCTGAGGAAGTAATATATGAGCAGAGCTCTAAATAACGTGAAGAGAACCATGCAAAGATCTGGATGAAGAGCTTTCTAGACACAGGGAACAGCAAGCATAGTAGCTCTTAGGAGTTTGGCAGGTTCAAGAAATAGCACAAAGGCCAGTTCAATATAAGATGCCAGAGAGGTGGGCAAAAGCCAGCAGACTTAGGACTTGGGAGTCCATTGCAATGATTGTGGATTTAATTCTGAGTGTGATGAGAAACACTATGCCATTGGAGGGCTTTGAACAGAGGAGATATATAACTGGATTTACATTCTCTTAAAAGCTAAACTGACCCATAAGCAACAGCCATGAGGTGAGAGGTTAATCTAAGAATGCAGTGTCATAGAAGCCAAGAGTAGAGATTTTCAAGGAGGGAGCAATCAATTCAATCAAATATTGCCTACAGACTTAAGAAGGATGAGACAGAGAAGTGAAACCAGATTTGACAAGACGGTGGCTACTGGTGACCTTTCCAAGAGTGTCTTCAGTTGAATATGGGTGAGAAAGCCTAAATGGAGTGAAATAAAGATAGAAAAAGGACAAAGTGAGACACCGGGTCCTTTCAGGGGGACTTTTAACATTAAGGGATACAGTGGAAGGGAGTGACAGATGGAGGGAGATGTGAGGTGGACAGATGGGTTTTTTTTTGTTTGTTTTTAGAGAGACGGAAGATATTACACAATGCTTCTTTGTTAATAGTAAGTTTCAAACATACTGTGGTATGTGGCTCTCATCTTAAAATGAGCATTTGGACTGGCTGATCACTCCTTCCTCTCTGAAGCACTTTCCTCTCTTAGCTTTCCACAATGAAGCACTCCTCTGATTTTCCTTCTATCTCGTCTGCTCCATCTCAGTTTCCCTCACTATCTGTTCCTCTTCCAACACCAGATCTCTAAATGTGGGAATTCCTCAGGGCTCTGTCCTTGGCACTTTTCTCTATATCTAGTTAATCTGATCAGAGAGATGACTGTAAATACAAATGCCATGCTAGCAATTCCCACAGTTGCTTTGTTTGGTCAGACCTCTTTTCTGAGTTCCAGATTCTCAACTGCCTATTTTCCACCTCCACTTCAAATTTCATAGGCAACACAAGCTTTCTGTGTTTAAAACCTTTCCCTCACCATTCAGTAGCTAGTACTGTAATCCACCCTGTTGCTCAAGAAAGAAATGTGGAAACCCCCTTGATTTCTTCCTCACACTTATCTTCTATATCTAGCACAGCTGCAAGTAATATATTTTAGAGTTATATCTAAAACTTCAAATCTGCTTTTTTTTTGCATTTTTTTTATTGCCACCAGTGTAGTCCCAACCTCCATCCTCTCTCACCTGGATCACAGTAAGCCTCTGCCCCTGCCAATCTATTCTCCACAAAGCAGAGGGATCTCTAGGAAAGCAACTTAGGGTGTATACCAATCTTAGGTAAAACCCTCCAACAGTTTCTCATGCCTTAGAACGAAATCTAGTCTCTTTATCCTGGACTCTAACAACCCCCTTGATCTAGCCCCTACTTGCCCTACCTCTTGCACTCTTTCCTTGCTCACTCAATTTCAGCCACTGGTTGTCCTTCCACGCTTTCTTTCATTCATCCATCCTCAGGCCTTTGAACATGTTATTCCTTCTGCTTTACACAGCCTCCCTCTGTTCTTTGCCTGGATATCTCCTACTTGTCTGGTTCTCTGTGTGTCACTTTTCCCACACAGGTCTTCTCTGACTTCCTAATACTAAATTAGGATCGTAAGTTTCAGTTTCCTTATTTCTGAAATAAGTTATTCTGCATATTAAATTAGACCATTCATGTAAAGTTGTTGGCACAGTAACTAGCACACAGTATGTACTTAATTTTAGCTGTTATGGCCGGGCACGGTGGCTCATGCCTGCAATCCCAGCACTTTGGGAGGCTGAGGTGGGCAGATCATCAGGTCAAGAGTTCGAGACCAGCTTGGCCAACATGGTGAAACTCCATCTCTATTAAAAATACAAAAAAAAGCTGGGCGCGGTGGCTCAAGCCTGTAATTCCAGCACTTTGGGAGGCCGAGACGGGTGGATCACGAGGTCAGGAGATCGAGACCATCCTGGCTAACACAGTGAAACCCCGTCTCTACTAAAAAATACAAAAAACTAGCCGGGCGAGGTGGCGAGTGCCTGTAGTCCCAGCTACTTGGGAGGCTGAGGCAGGAGAACGGTGTAAACCCGGGAAGCGGAGCTTGCAGTGAGCTGAGATCCGGCCACTGCACTCCAGCCTGGATGACAGAGCAAGACTCCGTCTCAAAAAAAAAAAAAATTACAAAAAAAATTAGCCAGGCGTGGTGGCACATGCCTGTAATCTCAGCTACTTAGGAGGCTGAGGCAGGAGAACTGCTTGAACCTGGGGGGCGGAGGTTGTAGTAAGTCGAGATTGCAGCACTGCACTCCATCCTGGGCGACAGAGCAAGACTCAGTCTCAAAAAAAAAAAAAAAAAAAAAAAAAAAAGGCTTTTATTTCTTATACTATTTTTGTAAGGCAAGGACCTTATTATTTTCCTTGATAATACCTCTCACACTTTGTAATTATATATTTGACTGTTGTTGATTAATCAATATCCCTCCTTTATAGCATAAATTCCACAAGAGCAAGAATTACATGTCTGCTTCATTCTCACTGTACACCTAAAGCCTAGCATAGGGTCTCACACATAACAGGCACAAAACAAACAATGTATTACATTGAGCCAAAGAACAAAAAAAATAGTAATTTATCACTAAATACGTCTTTGTTAAATTCTAACTACAGGGGGCAGTATATCAGGTATTATAATAAAGTAATTAGGCACATTCCAGCACTTTGGGAAGCCGAGGCAGGCGGATCACAAGGTCGGGAGTTCAAGACCAGCCTAGCCAATATGGCAAAACCCCATCTCTACTGAAAATACAAAATTAGCCGGGTGCAGTGGCACACACCTGTAGTCCCAGCTACTCAGAAGGCTGAGGCAGGAGAATCGCTTGTACCTGGGAGGCGGAGCTTGCAGTGAGCTGAGATCGTGCCACTGCACTCCAGCCTGGGTGAAGGAGTGAGACTCCATCTCAAAAAAAATAAATAAAGAAAGAAACTAATTAGGCACATTTGGCTTAAGACACTGGACTAAACCTATACATTTACTTCTTCATCTTCCCCCAAAGCACACTGACATGGTAGAAGAAATATAAAAATACTAATGAATCAACAGCATATCTGAAAGGCAGCAAAAGGTGGCATACGTAGATCAGAAACTTTGAGATATTTCTGGAAGACAAAAGAGATGAGACTCAACTGCCCAAGAGATCAAACAGAGCCAAAGAGCCTCCAGCTGAAAACTAAGTCCTAGTTCTACGAGTTTGGGCCTGGAAACACCTCAAGCTCAGAGGGAACTGGGACTGGGGTTGAAAGTGGACCTTGAGGTACCAGGATGGTACCTAAGCAAAGGTCTGCCAACCCAGCACCAGTACGCCCACAGCCCAAATGACAAGTGAGGCTTCCCATCTAGACTCAGCTGGAAAAACAGTGCTCTACACAGAGTAGAGAGTTTGTCACAGAGACTGGTAAGGGCTTCTTTTTTACAAAATATATGTTGCATATATATTTTCTCAATGTCACACTGATGACATTTTGGGCTAGATAATTCTCTGTTATGTGGGTCTGTCGTGTGCACTGTAGGACATTTAATATCCCTGGCCTCTAATTATTAGATGTCAGTAGCAAACTCCCAATTTCGATGACCAAAAGTATCTCCAACCATTGCTAAATGCCTTTTGGGGGAAATAGCCCCCAGTAAGGAACCACTGGTCTATACCCACCCCATTCTAACTGAATTCTTTTAAAGCAAATCTGAGACCTATCATTTCAAATGCAATTACTTAGGTATGTATCACTAAGAGATAAAGATTCTTAACATAAACATAATACTGTTATCCAATTTAAAAAGTAACACTAATTCCTTCGTATCATCTAATATTCAGATACTGCTTGAATTTCCCTGAGTGTCTGATAAATGCTTTTTTTTGGTTTGGTTAGAATTGGCACCAGAGCAGGTCTACACCGTATGTGATTGTTAAGTATATTGGGTCCACAGAAAGTTTCCTGGGGACTGAAGACAGAAAAAAACCATAGTAGTGCCCAAGCTAACTCTAGACAACCACAAGAGAGGAAAGGAAAAAGAAAATGGCAGCTCTCCTAGAGGATAACTGCACCCTGTCCCGATTTTCCTGAGCCATCACTGAACCCCTCCCTGGTTTAGGATATATGTCCCTGTTTGTCTTCTGAAGGGATGAAGGGACACCTATTGTGAGCACAGTCTAGGCCACTCAATGGTCCAGGGCATAGCTCAAATAGAGCAATGGTAACCCTGGGAAATGGAGGTGACAACAGAAATAGAATAAACCTTTTAAAATATACTGCAATTTGTGCAACAGGATGCCATATTGATTTAAAAAAAAATTTTTTTCTTAAATTTTTTGTAGAGATGGGGGGGTCTTGTTGTTGCCCAGGCTAGTCTTGAACTCTTGGTCTCAAGTGATCCTCTTGCCTTGGCCTCCCAAAATGCTACGATTACAGGTGTGAGCCACTGCTACATTGCCTTTTTTTTTTTTTTCTCGAGATGGAGTCTCACTCCGTCACCCAGGCTGAAGTGCAGTGGCGTGATCTCGGTTCACTGCAACGGCCTCCTGGTTCAAGCGATCCTCCCACCTTAGCCTCCCTAGTAGGTGGGACTGCAGGCGCATGCCACCATGCCTGGCTAAGTTTTGTATTTTCAGTAGAGACAGGGTTTCACTATGTTGGCCAGCCTGGTCTTGAACTCCTGACTTCAGGTGATCAGCCTGCCTCAGCCTCCCAAAATGCTGGGATTATAGGCTTGAGCCACTGTGCCCAGCCTACACTGATATTTTTTAAAGGCCACTATTTAAAAAGGAGTAATCTGGCCGGGCGCGGTGGCTCAAGCCTGTAATCCCAGCACTTTGGGAGGCCGAGACGGGCGGATCACGAGGTCAGGAGATCGAGACCATCCTGGCTAACACGGTGAAACCCCGTCTCTACTAAAAAATACAAAAAAAAAAACCTAGCCGGGCGAGGTGGCGGGCGCCTGTAGTCCCAGCTACCCGGGAGGCTGAGGCAGGAGAATGGCGTGAACCCGGGAGGCGGAGCTTGCAGTGAGCTGAGATCCGGCCACCACACTCCAGCCTGGGTGACAGAGCGAGACTCCGTCTCAAAAAAAAAAAAATAATAAAAATAAAATAAAATAAAATAAAAATAAAAATAAAATAAAATAAAATAAAAAGGAGTAATCTGAGTAGTAAGAAAGAGTTCTTAAAAACTGGCTGGACGCGGTGGCTCACCCTGTAATCCCAGCACTTTGGGAGGCTGAAGTGGGCAGATCAACAGGTCAGGAGTTTGAGACCAGCCCGACCAACATGGAGAAAACCCATCTCTACTAAAAATACAAAATTAGTCGGGCGTGGTGGCGCATGCTTGTAATCCCAGCAACTCAGGCGACTAAGGCAGGAGAATCACTTGAACCCAGGAGGCGGAGGTTGCGGTGAGCCGAGATCGCGCCATTGCACACCAGCTTGGGCAACAAGAGCGAAACTCGTCTCAAAACAAAACAAAACAAAACAAAAACAAAAACAAAAAAACAAAATGCCAACATGATTAGGAAGAAAAAAATCTAGATAGAAAGGCTGAACAAGGCCAGGCATGGCGGCTCATGCCTGTAAACCCAACACTTTGGGAGGCCAGGGTGGGAGGATTGCTTGAGGCCAGAAGTTTGAGACCAGCCTGGGCAACTTAGCGAGACTCTGGTAGAGTCTGTCTCTACCAAACAAACAAACAAACATCTGATTAGCTGGGCATGGTGGCGTATGCCTATAGTCCCAGCTACCTGGGAGGCTGAGGCTGGAGGATTGCTGGAGTCCCAGAGGTCAAGGTTGCAGTGAGCTGTGATCAGGCCACTGCAGTTCAGCCTGGGCAACAGAGCACGAGTCTGCCCCAGCCCTGCCTCTAAAAAAAGAAAGGCTAAATAGGAGAACTGATATAACTGAAAACCAAATTAGTTGTATGAAAGAGCAACTGTCCTGGAAGCTCCCAGAACACAGAGCAATAAAAGATGAAAAATATGACAGCACAGAAAAGAAAGGAGCTGGATAGGTCCAGGAGATCCAATACCTGTGCAACAGGAGAGTCCAAAGAAGAAACCAGTAAGAAGGGAGAGAAATAATACAAGAAAGTTCCTGAGTTATCAGGTCAAAATAAATAATACAGTTTGTGGAGTAATACTGACAAAAAAATCCTTACATCTAGATGTATTCTTAAAACATTCTTAAATTCTGGGTTGAAATCAACCAACGAACCACAGGCCAGCCTTAGAAAATCATTTCCAGGGCACAGGGTTTTAGGGTGCGACAGACCTGAAGTTCAAATTCCTACTACCCTAACTTACTAGTAGTGTGATAATCTCTTAGAATGATGTATGAAATGGTAGAATAGCACCCTCCACCTTTTAGAGGTAATGGGAGATTTAAAACAGGTAACATTTGCAAAGTGTCTGACATGAAGGGAAGAGATTGGCTTTGGTATCCACAAGTTCACACACTAGTAGAGAACCTCAGTCCAGCTTCCTACGCTCAGGCAGTTCTTTGTCTAGAACAGGGGTTGACAAACTATAGCCCAAATTTAGCCCGCTGCCTGTTTTTGTAAATAAAATGCTATTGGAACATGGCCATGTTCATTCATTTACATACCATCTATGGCTGTTTTTTTTTTTTTTTTTTTTTTTTTTGAGACGGAGTCTCTCTCTGCCGCCCGGGCTGGAGTGCAGTGCCCGGATCTCAGCTCACTGCAAGCTCCGCCTCCCGGGTTTACACCATTCTTCTGCCTCAGCCTCCCGAGTAGCTGGGACTACAGGCACCCGCCACCTCGCCCGGCTAGTTTTTTGTATTTTTTAGTAGAGACGGGGTTTCACCGTGTTAGCCAGGATGGTCTCGATCTCCTGACCTTGTGATCCGCCTGTCTCGGCCTCCCAAAGTGCTGGGATTACAGGCTTGAGCCACCACGCCCAGCCTATGGCTGTTTTTACATTACAAAGGCAGAGCTGAGTAGATGAGACAGAGACAGTATGGTTACAAACCGAAACTGTTTCAACCCCAACTTCATTCTAGCAAAGTTTTACTTTCTAGATTCAGGCCAGGGAACAAGCATAAAATGAAAAAACACTAAAATGGTGTTCCGGGACAACAGATACCTACTTGCTATAACTTCTTTCCAAGAAAACAAAGGGCCATATTAATTGAAGGGCTCACAAGTAAACAGGTAAGTGACTTAACGACTTCAGACACATGCTGGTCAACTACGAACTAGTCAGTGAAGGAACAGCCATAGTCCTATAACCCCAGTTCCTATGGCCCATTTACCTATTGCCACACTTTTTGGTACAAGCATTTTATCAGCTCTCAAAGGCAAGGTTGTAATGTTGTTTTAAATGTTTCCTATTGGCTCTAAAAACAGCAATATTCATTGGATTGCCTCTAGAATCTAACAACTGGGCTGAGCCCAATCATTGTTGTTCTGAGCCAAATTATTCAGAAACCTAAATTTCTCTTGTCCATCTATCTCTCCTAAGTCCTCTGGAATATCTTTCTAAAACCAACATCTGACTATGTGACTTCCATACTCACCATCATCTTCAGGAGATGCTCCAACTCCTGAACTCAGTGGACCACCACACCCATTCTGCTGAGGCCACCTCCGACCACTCCCCACACCTCACACATGTCAACTGCACACAGATGCTCAAACATATGACTTTGCTCTTTCATGTCTCTTTGCTTGTGCCCTGTCTGGTGTGTCTTCATTTTCCCCATTTGCTATTTTAATCTAAATTCCCCAAAGCTCGTCTCTGTGCCTCCTTTCCACTCCCCAGATATAATGAGTCTTCTGAGTTCCCTCAGCACTTTGTGTGATATATCCAATGGCATGTAACTGAATAGCCTTTGGTTCCTGATGTTCACGTATTTCCCCCTGAGACAGGGAAGCATATGCACATATATATATATATATATATATATATATATATATATATATATTTAAATATATTTTTTTTTTCTGGAATCCTTGATGCCTAAAAGGCACTGAATGTAAAAGGTACTTAGAGAAAGCCATCATAAGCCGGGCGCGGTGGCTCAAGCCTGTAATCCCAGCACTTTGGGAGGCTTAGACGGGCGGATCACAAGGTCAGGAGATCGAGACTATCCTGGCTAACACGGTGAAACCCCGTCTCTACTAAAAAATACAAAAAACTAGCTGGGCGAGGTGGCGGGCGCCTGTGGTCCCAGCTACTCCGGAGGCTGAGGCAGGAGAATGGCGTAAACCCGGGAGGCGGAGCTTGCAGTGAGCTGAGATCCGGCCACTGCACTCCAGCCTGGGCGACAGAGCCAGACTCAGTCTCAAAAAAAAAAAAAAAAAAAAAAAAAAAGAGAAAGCCATCATAAACTCATAATAATAATGGCACTATGATAATCCCCACCCTTTTTTTTTTTCTTTTGAGACAGAGTCTCACTCTGTTGCCCAGGCTAGAGTACAGTCACGCAATCTTGGCTCACTGCAACCTTCATTTCCTGGGCTCAGGTGATCCTCCCACCTCAGCGTCCCAAGTGGCTGGGACTACAGGTACATACCACCATGCCGGGCTAATTTTTCTATTTTCAGTAGAGACAAGGTTTCCCCATATTGTTCAGGCTGGCCTGGAATTCCTGGGCTCAAACGATCTACCTGCCTCAGCCTCCCAAACTGCCCTAACACTCTTAAAACAAGAATGTCAACTCTTTCTAGACTTAAGTAGTAGCTCGAGGACTACTTCTTTACAAATATTAAGATGCTGAATTTTTTTTTTTTTTTTTTTTTTTGAGACGGAGTCTTGCTCTGTCACCCAGGCTGGAGTGCAGTGGCGCAATCTTGGCTCACTGCAACCTCCGCCTCCCAGGTTCAAGCAATTCTCCTGCCTCAGCCTCCCAGGTAGCTGGGATTACAGGTGCATGCCACCATGTCTGGCTAATTTTTGTATTTTTAGTAGAGACGGAGTTTCACCATACTGTCAGGCTGGTCTTTAACTCCTGACCTTGTGATCTACCCACCCACCTCGGCCTCCCAAAGTGCTGGGATTACAGGCGTGAGCCACTGCACCTGGCTGGAATACATTTTAAAAATAATATGCATGAGAAAATAACCAGTTTTCTGGACTTCAGAAGAGGAAGAAAAGTTGCCCTCCCTCTCATTTATTTTTGTTTTGACAATTAAAACATCAGACCCTACTGTTCAAAAGCACCCCAAAGACCAGTGCATAGAAACATGTAGCCCCTAATTAATCTGCATAAGACATAACTGCTTATCGAACCCATTATAACACAAATATTTCCAAACAGCTGGCTTATTTATCAAAAAGCATTTGGCTTAAAATTAGAATGTGATATCCAAATTTATAGCAATACTTCTAAAGATCTGTTCTGGTAAAATTGTCATTAGATTTTGGGACTTCAGAGACTGCTGAGAATACCGATGCATTTTCAGTCACCTGACTGGAATCATACAAAATTATTTTTTGACTTAAGAAAGGAGATTTATTACATTAATAGTCTTTACATATGCCACAATTAGCAATAATCTAGGTAATTAAGGTAATTTTATTTTTTTAATCACAACATGGAAACTACTTAAATATTAGGTAGGTAAAATAGGTATGATATCTGGGGCAAGAAAAGGCTGAATATTATGAAAATATATACTAAATAGAGGAAGGAGTCAACGGATCTTATGTTTCATCTGGAAGCCTACCACTTTGACTTCTGACTTTATTGTAAGGCTGGTTAAAATAGCAGTTTTAGGGAGCATATAAATATCTACCACAATAAAACCTATTTAAGTCTACATTTGATAGAATCTGGCAAGTGAATCTGAATAGCAAAGACACTGTATTAATCCAATGTTTAGTTCCCAAGTTTAGGAAAGTGAGATCTGGAAAAGTGAGGGAAATCTATACACAGTATGGTAACACCTCACTATTCCTTACCAAATACAATGGCAGATGGACATCACATAAAAGATCAGAGTACCCACTTTTCTGACTCAAATGCTCCCTACTTAGTGGGACTTCATATGCCTTCCAGTGTTCCACTACTTAATTACACAGGGAAAATAGTGTATGGTTAAATAATGGAATCAGACAAAAACTCAAGTCTGATTTGATAAAACAGAAAATTATGATAAAAATACTGCTTCAAACAGTAACATTTTTAAAACTCAAATGTAATAATCACTTCTTAGAATGTTACATGATCTCTTTCTCTTTCTCTCATGCTCTTTGATAGCAGCCTTACTGTCATTCTAGGCAAAATGTGCCACACTTCTGCAGACAAATACCTACTTTTTAGTGACCAGGGACTCAGCAGTCCAGCTTAAACCACAGATACAACATCTCAGGCCATAGACACTTTACATTAAAGGGCTGAAAATCCTTAAAATCCATATAAAGCCACAAAGGGTTGACATTTTATAGACTAGGGGAAAAACAACACAAAGAATGTTTAAAGGGAACTGTGGCCTAGAAATCAGAAGTAACTCACGGTATAGAAATTATGACCTAATATCACCAAAAAGTAATGTTAACAAGGTGACATGACAAAGTAAGATATATTTTGTTACTTGTTAAAATACATCATAGCTGTTAGAATCCATAGTCTATATTAAAAAACATACTGAATACAGTACTTGTTTCCATTTCTCTTCTCTAAGAGATTAACACGGAAATAACTTAAGGGAAAGTAAACAAACAACACAGCCACAGACGCACACGGTTACCACAGACTATGAGCGGAGGAAATAGATGAATACTGTACACTGTGTAAAAGCAACAACAGATACAAGGTGAGCAGCTCACCTCTTCTGTCCTTCGAGTCAGAATTACCTGTGTAGTAAGTAAAAAATAGAAACATTCATTCAGGTTAAAGAAACACATTACAATTCAATTTAGAGTACAACAAAACAAGCTCCAGGATTAGGAATGCTTTCCTCCATGAGGCATCCTCCAACAACTGGGAAACAAGACTGCCCAGATTCACTAAACTTTGGACAGTGGTCTGGCCTTCTCCCTGGGTACACAAATAGTGCAGCATCAATATTCATAAAAAGTACAAGAATGCAAAGAGAACACATGTTATTAGAGGACTTTATGTCTTTAGCTATATTAAAATTCAAGAGGGCAAAATTAAGTAAGGATATAAAAGACCAAAATGATAAGTAATAAAATCTAATTGGTATATACCAAACTCTACACACTAACAGAGAAAACTTTCTTTTCAAAGGCTAGTAAAATATCCACAGCCCTTATAAACCCCAACAGTAGAAACAGTACAATATTCTTTTGTCCCAATGCAATAAAATTAGAAATGACAAAGTAAGAAAACACTTGAAAATAAAAATCAAAACCAAAATGATGTGGTAGATCACCTGAGGTCAGGAGGTAGAGAACAGCCTGGCCAACATGGTGAAGCCCCGTCTCTACTAAAAATACAAAACAAATTAGTTGGGCGTGGTAGTGGGTGCCTATAATCCCAGCTACTTGGGAGGCTGAGGCACGAGAATCACTTGAACCCAGGAGGGGGAGACTGCAGCAAGCTGAGATCATGCCACTGCACTCCAGCCTAGATGACAGAGCAAGACTCTATTTCAAAGAAAAAAAAAAATCAAAACCAAAATGGGTCAGGCAGTGGCTCACGTCTTTAATCCCAGCACTTTGGGAGGCTGAGGTATGAGAATTGCTTAAACCTGGGAGGTAGAGGTTGCAGTGACCCGAGATCGCACTACTGCACTACAGAATGGGTGACAGAGTGAAACTCCATCTCAAAAATCAAACAGACGGCTGGGTGTGGTGGCTCACACCTGTAATCCCAGCTCTCCTGCCAGAGACTATATTTGAGACTCCTTTGTGCTAGATGTAGTAATGTGATGAATTCTAGCCAACGGGGTGTGAGCTAAAGCAATGTAACTTCCAGGTCACATCTTTTGGAAAAGAAATGCCCTCTATTCCCTTTGTTCTTCCTTCGCAGTGGTTGCAACTAGAACCCAATGGTGAGAACTATCACTAACCAAACAGATAAGGGCAATACTGTTAGGATGGCAGGTCCACAAGAGGAAAGGAATTTGGTCTCTACTGAAACCAAGGCCCTGCCCACCTCTGGAATGTAACTAGGGAGAGAAAGACACTTGGGTCTTATTTAAGTCACTGAATTTTGGTATCTTTGTCAGAGCAGCTTATAGCGCATCCTAAAACAACTACCTATAGAAATACCTATGGGATGTAGCTAAAGCTGTGCTTGTGCAAAATTAACAGGAAAGAATGAAATTAAATAAAGCACACTCAATTCAAGAAGATAGAAAAAGCACGAAATAAATCTAAAGAAGGTAGAAAGTAAAAATGAATGAAATAGAAAACTTAAAAATAAAAGGACTATAAATGCACACAATAGCAAGTTCTTCGGAAGAAAAAAAGTAACAAACCTATGAAATAAATGGTTATTCAGCCTAAACAAAAAAAAAGGAGACATAAAATAAACAAAATTAAAAAATTAATAGCTCTGTAGGCTATTATAATAACCACAAAGGAGAACTTTTCCTCATTCAAATATATTTGAAAACATGAATGAAATGGCCAGATGTACTGGCTCACACCTGTAATCCTAGCACTTTGAGAGGCTAAGACAGGAGGATCACGTGAGCCCAGGAGTTCGAGACCAGCCTGGGCAACGTGGCGAAACCCCATCTCTACAAAAAAATACCAAAAATTAGCTGGGCATAGTGGAACACGCCTGTAATCCCAGCTACTCGGGAGACTGAGGTGAGAGGATCGCCTGAGCCCAGGAGGTGGAGGCCACAATGAGCCGAGATCATTCCACTGCACTCCAGCACTGGGCAACAGTGAGACCCTGTCTTAAAAAAAAAAAAAAAAAAGAGTATTTTTTAGTGTAAACTTAAATCCTTTCCATGTAGCAAAACAAAACACTAAAAATTAAAACTTATCAAAAAGAATACACACACAAAGGAAAAACATAGATCAATCTCATTTGGAGATAATTTGTGAATATCTAGACAGAGAAAATTCTAAACGAAAGAAAAGGAAAACAGAAATAATATCAAACAGACTGCAACAGCTTGTTACAGGAATGATACAATATGGTTGGGCAGCCTTGGCTCACGCCTGTAATCCCAGTGCTTTGGGAGGCTGAGGCTGAGGACTGTTTGAGGCCAGGAGTTCATGACCAGTCTGGGCATCACAGTGAGTCCCTGTCTCTGAGAAAATTTAAAAATTAGCTGGACGTGGTGACATGTGCCTATAGTCCTTAGCTACTCAGAAGTCTGAGATGGGGTCTGCTTAAGTCTGGGAGTTCAAGGTTACAGTGAGCCATGATCGTGCCACTGTACTCCAGCCTGGATGACTCAAAGGAAAAGACTTTAAGCAAAGCAAAGGTCAACAGGAAAGAAAAATTAAGAAGATTAAATAATTAATTCAGAGCAAGACTCTGTCTCTAAAAAACAAATAAATAAAAACTGGCCGGGTGTGGAGGCTCACGCCTATAATCCCAGCACTTTGGGAGGCCAAGGCAGGTGGATCACGGGGTCAGGAGTTCGAGACCAGGTTGGCCAACACAGTGAAACCCCGTCTCTACTAACATACAAAAAATTAGCCGGGCATGGTGGTGTATGCCTGTAGTCCCAGCTACTCGGGAGGCCGAGGCAGGGGAATGACTTGAACCCGCGAGGTGGAGGTTGCAGTGAGCTGAGATTGCACCACTGCACTCCAGCCTGGCGACAGACTCCATCTCAAAACAAACAAACCAACCAACCAACCAACCAACCTAGGAACAGAATCCACTACAGAAACAGACCAAAAGAGAAAAAAATCATTCAGATCTTGCTCATTGATCCTGAACAGGCAACTGGCAAAATTTAACATCCATTCCTGACATAAATGCTCATTAAATCCTGAACACAATAAAATATGTTTATCTCAACTCAAGTCAGTACCATGTATAATGAAGAACCACTGAAAGTGTCCTCCTTAGTGTCAGATATAAGAGAATGCTGTCTGCATTTACCAACTGCTTAACTTTGTTCTGGAGGTATTCAGCAATGCAATTAAACAGAAGAAAAAGAAAGTTCTACAAATTTGGAGGATATATGCAGATGAGATGACTTGAAGCCATAATAATTAATGAAGAAAATTACTTCAACACTAAGAGAGTTTAAGGTGGCCAGTACAAAATGTCTCTACAAAAATCAGTAGCCTTCATATCCCCAACAGCAGCCAGTCAGAAGATATGATGGAAGAAAATGCTCCATTTATAATAACAAAAACAGAAGATTTAAAAAAAACCACAGACTTCAGAAAATGGAATATATTGCATTCTTGGATAGTTAGACTCAACATCTTTAAGATGCCATTTTCTCTGTTAATCTACATATTTAACATGATCAATACAAACTTTTTTTCCTGCTAGACAAGTTGATTCTAATGTTTATAGTAAGAATTGCTAACAAAATTCTGAAAAATAAAATTAACAAGGAATGACTCATTTTACCAGATATTAAATACTTTACAAAGTTACAATTATTGAGACAGTGGGGCTTTGCACATGGACAGAGAAAAAGATTAATAGAAAATAAAATGAATGTTCCCAAATAAATAAATATGAAGAGGTAAATAAATATCTGAATTCAATATATAAGATGGGTGGCATTTCAAATCAATGAGGAAAAATAAATTATTAAGGGGTATTGGGACAAGTTAGATATTTGGGGAAAAGCAGATCCATAGCTCACACTCTGCATCAGAATAAATTCGAGATAGACCTAAGTGCGTGTACACACACACACACATGCGCGCGTGAAACCATAGAAGTCCAGAAGAAAATTATTTTTATAATCTTGGAGTAAGGAAAACCTTCCTAAATATGACCCAACTCCTAGAAAACTTGAAATAAACTGATAAATATTTAAATTTTAAAAATTAAAAATAGCTAACGGTATCTTCCGCAATGCAGAAAATCTAGATGACCACCTAGGGAACAATATTTGCAGGTTTACTATAGACAAAGGACTCATTTCCCAAACGTACCAAGAACATCTACAAACGAGTCAGGAAAACCTTGACACCCTAATAAAAATGGGTAAAGAATATCAACAAAGAATGCTCAGAAAAATACATTTAAATGATCTTTTAAATTACACAAAGTTGCTCAATCTCAGAAAATGCAAATTAAAGTTACACTGAGATGTTATTTTTCACCTGTCAGATTGGCAGAGATCCAGAAGTTTAACAATTCACCACACTGAAGAGAGTTTAGAAAAACAGGCACTTCGACATACTGTTAATAGGAATAGACTTCCTAGCAGAGGGGATTGTGGCAATATCCATAAATTTATAAATGCACACTTAAAATAATTTATCCTACTAATATTCTTATATGTGTCTGAAATGACAAACTGTATTGTTTATAAGAATACTCTGAAAACAATCTTAATGTCCATTTATAGGGGAAACTGGATAAATATATTAAGGTATATCCTTCAACACAGCAGCTCTTTACCAAAACAAAGAACAAATATGACAGGCTAACTGAAAAAGCAATATGCAGAAATCAACTCAGCATATTTATTACTTATATTATAAATGGAAAAAATGAATATATATGCTTTTTTATTTAAAGGATTTTATTATTGATTTATTTTCAAAAGGTATTCTAGGCTGGGCACAGCAGCTCACACCTGTAATACCAGCACTTTGGGAGGCCGAAGCGGGCAGATCATAAGTTCAGGAGTTCGAGACCAGCGTGGCCAACATGGTGAAACGCTGTCTCTAATAAAAATACAAAAAATAGCTGGGTGTGGTGGTGGGCATCTGTAATCCCAGCTACCCAGGAGGCTGAGGCAGGAGAATTGTTTGAACCCAGGAGGCAGAGTTTGCAGTGTGCCGAGATTGCGCCATTGCACTCCAGCCTGGGCAACATGGTGAGACTGTCTCAAAAAAATAAAAAAAAATTTAAAAAAGGTATTCTACTTTTTTACTTGTCACTGATTTTTTTTGTTTGTTTTTGTTTTGTTGTTGTTGTTGTTGATAAGAGTCTCCAGTCTCACTCTGTTCCCCAGGCTGTAGTGCAGGGACTTGACTCACTACAACCTCCACCTCGCAGGTTCAAGCAATTCTCATGTCAGCCTCCCAAGTAGCTTGGATTACAAGTATGTGCCAATACGTTTGACTAATTTTTTTTATTTTTAGTAGGTAGACAGAGGGTTTTGCCATATTGGCTGGGCTGGTCTTGAGCTCCTGGCCTCAAGTGATCCACCCACCTTGGCCTCCTAAAGTGCTGAGATTACAGGAGTGAGCCACCTGGCCTATTTATTTTTGAGATGAGGTCTCCCTCTGTTACCCACACTGGAGTACAGTGGTGCAATCACGGCTCACTGCAGCCTCAACTGCCAGGACTCAAGTAATCCTCCTGCCTCAGCCCTAAGTAGCTGGGACCACAGGCATGAGTCATTAGGCCCTGCTAATTTCTAAATCATTTGTAGAGATGAGGTTTTTCTATGATGCTTAGCCTGGTCTCAAACTCCTGGGCTCAAGTGATCCTCCTGCCTCAGCCTCCCAACGTGCTGGAATTACAGGTGTAATCCACTGTGCCTAGCCGGCCTTTGTTTATTTTTAAAAGGAGAAAAAGATTCAAAGCAAAGATCAACAGGAAGGAAAAATTTTAAAGATTAAAGAATGAGGCCAGGCGCGGTGGCTCACGCCCGTAATCCCAGCACTTTGGGAGGCCGAGGCGGGCGGATCACAAGGTCAGGAGATCGAGACCACGGTGAAACCCCATCTCTACTAAAAATACAAAAAATCAGCCGGGCGCAGTGGCGGGCGCCCGTAGTCCCAGCTACTCAGGAGGCTGAGGCAGGAGAATGGCGTGATCCCGGGAGGCGGAGCTTGCAGTGAGCCGAGATCGTGCCACTGCACTCCAACTGGGGGACACAGCGAGACTCCGTCTCAAAAAAAAAAAAAAAAAAAGAATTAATTCAGGATACATCCAATATCCAAATAATAAGAATTTGAGAAAAGAAAAAAAAAAAGGAAGAGGGGGAGAAGGTTTCAAAGAAATGGGAGAAAATTTTCAGAAAAGCAAGATCAAGGCTCCAAAGGGCCTATTAAGTATCTATAATAATGAACGAAAAAGACCCACATCAAGATACATCTCTGTGAAATTTCAGGATACCAATGATAAAGAGAAGATCCTAGAAAGCATACAAATAATTAGGAATTAAGATAGCAGTAAAATCCTCCAAACCTAGTAAGCAGGTGTCAGTTAGGGCAATACTTTAAAAATTCTGGGGTAAAAATATTCCTCAAATTCTATGCACAGCCCTAAAGATATTTTTAGACACATAAGGTCTCATGCAATTTGCCTCCCATGGACCCCTTTTCTCAAGAATCTACCGAATGATGAGAGGAGACAACAAAGAAGACAATATGGAAGTCAGGAAGCAGCAGCAAGGGGAATTCCCAGAATGACAGAGAAGGGAAATCCCAGGCTGATATATCTGTGCAGTAGCCCTAGAGATCAACAAGCCTAGACTGGAATAAGACAACGTAGGGCTCAGGAGCAATTTCTAGAGGTAAAAAAGAAATAGATTATCTAATAAATCTCACTTTGTAGAAAGCTGTTTTGAGAGGCTCTGGAGAGCATGGTAAGAATTGAGTAGCAGTAACTTTGTTGAGACATAGTCTCACTTTAGTCACCCAGGCTGGAGTGCGGTGATATGAACACAGCTCACTGAAGCCTCAACCTCCTGGGCTTAAGCAATCCTCCCACCTCAGCCTCCTGAGTAGCTGGGACTACAAGCACATGTACCCATGTCCAGCTAATTTTTGTATTTTTTGTAGAGATGGGGTTTCATGATGTTCCCCAGGCTGGTCTCAAACTCTTGAGCTCAAGTGATCTGTCCACCCGGGCCTCCCAAAGTGCTGGGATTACAGGTGTTAGCCAGTGTGCCTGGCCTGACTAAACAGAAAACTAAATAAAAAAAAAATAAGGCAATTATTAAATCCAGAAAAAAAATTGTACAAGAAAAACAATCCATTTATATTTATAGCTCAGCAATGAATATTTCATAATTATAATAATATACATCAAATACTGATTTAATAAAAAACTGTAACTGTTACAGGAGGACTGGTAAAATCGTGGTGATAAGTGGGATATGGGGTTTAAGACCATGAAATTCCCATGTGCAATAATGGTTTGTTGTGTTTTACTCATCTTGAATGAATGCCACTAGAGAAATGTAGTCTCAGTCTCCTATGACATGAAATGTCAATAACTAGACAATAACTAGATTCTTAGCTGTGGCACAATTTGGACCTAAGTCAGTTTATGGAAAACTAAGTTCCCTATAAGCAGAGTGGAAAGACCACAAAAGTGAGAAATAGTCCTAACTTGTTAGCCTTGAGATCTAAAGCAAATCACTTAACCTCTATATGCAGTCTGAAATTAAGCATCTGTTAAAAGGAGATGATTATCCATGGTCATGTCACAGAACTGTTAAATGAAAGACAGTACAGAATAGAACATGGGCTGTCCAGTCAGTCAGGCCTGTGTTACAGTCTCCACCTTTTCCATTCACTCATTCGGTTTGTACAAGTTATTCTGCTTTTCTCCCTAAGCAATGGCCACAACCCAACATTTTATGTTGTTACTAACATTTCAAAAAATTGTATGTAACATTAAAAGAATAAACATGGAACTGGATCATCCATTAAAACAAAACAAAACAAAACTAGTGGTGGCCCGCTAAAGTGATTTCATGAATTGTGTCATGACCTGTACATTGAAAAACATTCCACAAACTACAGTTTCATCATCGTAAAATATTTTCACCTATAAAACATAAAATGGAACTTACCTCACAGGATTATTCTAGAAAACTCTTAGTATGATGCCTAGCACACAGTAATAACTATGACAAAACTACATTAACTTTAAAGCACAAAGCGAGTGTCAGACATTACTTGTCTGCAGTCCTCTATTTCATCAAGAATAGTGAGATGCCATCTGCATTAAAGGTACCTTCACATATTTCACTGGGAACTATCAGAGCAATAATCACAACAATACTAACAGCTCACACTTAAAAATAGTGCTTAACCTGTGCAGGCATCTTTGTAAGTGCTTTACCCATATTAACTTGTTTAATCCTAGTATCTCCTCTATGAGGTAAGAACTATTACTATCACTCATTCTTGTTTCACAGACAGACAAACTGAGGTAGAGAGATCAAGTAAGCCAGCTATGCCATAAACATGACTGGTTTATGGAAGAGCTGGGATTCAAACTCAGTGTGGTACTGAAGACTGCCCTCTTAACTGCAAATGCTGTCTTGTCTTTACGGTAGAAAATATGGGGAAAAGCTGGCAAGTGAAGGGTCTGAGTTATAAGGCATAGTAAAAGATATCACCTGTAGTAACAAATGAGAACCAACTGAGCAAACAGTTCCTGAATGTTCCCCATGAGCGAGATGTGATTCTGCTTAGGGGCACTCACCATCTAACTGGGAAGAAATTAGAGCCAAAGGGCTGGGGAACACAGAACAGGAAAGAGTGATTTTTGCTAGAAAAGGGATGACAGTTACATTTACTCCTCCCAGAAGCCCTTTGAGGGTCTCTCTAACCCTCTTTTACAGACAAGGTACCTAAGGTTCAAAGAGGTCAGAAACTTGTCTTACCTGTCCTGGTCTCAGACCCACGTCTCTGATTTTATCCTTGGGACTACTGCTTCAACCTGAGGCCCTGAACAACTGGCACTGCAATGTAACCATTTCCCAGAGCCTCTCTAATGACACCCCTAGCCGTATCTAATTGTCATGGACATCAATATCCATTCTCCTTTCCATTGTCTCCATGGATCCCTCCCTTTTCAAACCTAATCTTATTACTCATTCTCTGTGTCTTTTCATCTTCAGTCTCTTGCATCGTCAATGAGCTCCTCTCTTTCTCTTTTTAAGCCTTCTCTACCTTTAAACACATTTAAGTCCCCTCAATCTAACCAGGATCCCACCTAGCAGAATGATATTCTCCAGAATCTTTCTTCTTTCCTCTTCACTCATGCTAACCAGATATGCCTAAAAATTTCAAATATAGGTTTCATTACTTCACTTGAGCAATTTTACTTATTTGAAGAAATTTTAAGGCTAGGAAACACAAACAAGGTAATAAAAGGATGAATAAACTCAAAGAGCAAAAGAATAAAGAGAATCATCTCTAGTACCTGAAGGAGGGAAAGCTTCTGGAGTGGTTGCTGCGGTGCTGGAATTCCCCTCCCAGGGTTCTGTTCTGGCATCCGTGAACTGGTTATCTGGAAGCCACGTTTCATTTGGTAAAATTGTAGTGCCTATAGAATTGGTGCTTGCTGTTCTTGTGGTCCCATTGTCAGAGTCTGAAGAATTGACAGTGGTTAAATAGGTGGGTCCCAGAGTTATATTTGGGCTGAATGTTGGTGCCACAGAAAGAGAAGTTAGTGAAGAAGTTGGATTTGAAGTTTTGGCCTCTTCTTTAACTGGTTCTGCCGTTGATGAGTTAATTAATCTTGTAATTCCTACAGAAGGTGCAACTACAAACACCAAAAAACAAGGAAATATCACATGAAGAATGTGAGGCTAAAAAGTTGTGAGACACAAAGCAGCAAGCCTTAATAAACTCTCAAACATAAGGAGACCAAGCAAAGACCAACCCCCCAATACCCACCCACCCGCTATGTTTTTATTTAATGCTGGACCTTTCCTACCTCCTCCAAAGGACTATGGTTTAAGGGAGAAAGACATAAGATTCTTCACTTAGTTCCTCAGAAACCATATATAGAGTTGTAAATATCAACAGTTTATTTTACTTTTCAGGAAATAACACATAATCTCTTTGATTTATTTAAAGCAGTTATATGTATGAAAAACAATGCTGAGCATTCAATACAATTCCAAGATTTCTGAAGACACCTATTTTACCATCACTTCGAATAAAATTTTTCTATTCCTTTCTTCAAATACCATCTTGGTTTTCAAATTTGGCTCATTAAATGTGAAAGCAAAATTTCATTTCAAATAGCAGCCTTATCAAATTACAATTTACCTGTGGTAGCATTGTTGGCACTGACACATATCAGACCACTGCCAAGCAGAACAAGAGTGAACCAGGAATCCATGCTTATCTGGAAAATAGGGAGCCATGTTAGATGAGGTCCTATATTATCATGACTATGTCTGAGCTGGTCACCAGAAGAGTATTCTGGATTTCCAAGCTATTAAAATGTGTGTCTAAACCAATGATCTTTTGGGATCCTGATATGAATGCTTCCTCAGATATCCAATAACTAACTAAGTCTTTATAAAGATTGACTATCCCTTATCCAAAATGGCTGAGGACTAGCAGTGTTTCAGATTTTTTTTTTTTTTTAAAGAGATAGGGTCTTGCTCTATTGCCCAAGATGGAGAGAGTGGTATGATCATAGTTCAGTGCAGCCTCTACCTCCTGGACTCAAGTGATTCTTCTGCCTTAGCCTCCTACAGGCATGTATCACCATGCCTGGCTAATTTTTAAAATTTTCTGTAGAGACAGAGTCTCACTATGTTGCCTAGGCTGCTCTCAAACTCTTGGGTTCAATTGATCCTCCTGCCTCAACCTCCCAAAGTGCTATGATTACAGGTGTGAGCCCCCACACCCAGTCCCTAATCCAAATTTTGAATCCAAAATGTTCCAGTGAGCATTTCTTTTGAGCATCATGTCTGTGCTCAAAACGTTTCAAATTTTGGAGCATTTCATATTTTGGAATTAGAGATATCCAACCCGTAAAAATAAAAATAAGTCATAATAGGACTCCTTTTTTATTTTTTTTGAGATGGAGTCTCGCACTGTTGCCTGAGCTGGAGTGCAATGGTGTGATCTTGGCTCACCGCAACCTCCACCACCTGGGTTCAAGCGATTTCTCCTGCCTCAGCCTCCCGAGTAGCTGAGATTACAGGCATGTGCCACCATGACTGGCGAATTTGTTTGTATTTTTAGTAGAGATGGGGTTTCTCCATGTTGGTCAGGCTGGTCTCACACTCCCGACCTCAGGTGACCTGCCCACCTCAGCCTCCCAAAGTGCTGGGATTACAGGTGTGAGCCATCGTGTCTGGCCCAAAAAACTTTTTTAAAAAAGTCACCTGTGCTAGACTGCAGCTTTGTGGGTGAGAGCTAGGGAGCAGCCCCTTTTAAAGATCCCAAGTTGATTGCTAGGTGCAGCTTTACAGTTTTCAGAGTGAGAAGTATGGAGAAGGTAGGCTGACTGCACTGATGTACTGCTGCCCTTCAAGGAACACATTATATAACTGTTCTCAACCTTTTTTTTTTTTTGAGACGGAGTCTTGCTCTGTGGCCCAGGCTGGAGTGCAGTGGCCGGATCTCAGCTCACTGCAAGCTCCGCCTCCCGGGTTCAGGCCATTCTCCTGCCTCAGCCTCCCGAGTAGCTGGGACTACAGGCGCCCGCCACCACGCCCGGCTAGTTTTTTGTATTTTTAGTAGAGACGGGGTTTCACCATGTTAGCCAGGATGGTCTCGATCTCCTGACCTAGTGATCCACCCGTCTCGGCCTCCCAAAGTGCTGGGATTACAGGCGTGAGCCACCGCGCCCGGCCTGTTCTCAACCTTTATGCCACCTCAAACCATGTAAGATAGTAGCACGTTCCCACCAGTAATAGTGGTTTGTTCATCCATTCAGATTTTTATGCCCTATACTGAGCTAATGCTAGAGAAATAACTGGGGAGCAATACACTCACAAGCCCCATCTTCACAGGACTCACAGTCTAAAGTGTTCAATATGGTAGTGACTCTCCAAGGGAAGTAGGACATACATCTTTAAGGGACACATGAAAATCTTAGGGGTATAGGGGAAGAGAGGGAGATGTAGGTGGTTCATATACACCCCAGGAGTCTACCCCTGGTGCCAGCAGCAGTGCCTAGCAGGGAGATGGACTCAACAGTGGCCTTCAGGTGCACCCACATGAGATTTTGACCATTTCCCCATTCTTCCTAGGCTGTGATTATTAAACCAGTGATATACTGTTAGATTTTCACAAAACTTACATTTTTATAACTCTGTGGAAGAGCTGGATAGTGAATTAACATTGATCTCTGGCAGAATCCAGCTCAATTACTATCTGAGCCTAATCCAAAATTGGAAACTCAAACAATTTCCTTCACAAGGGTCAAAAAACAAGTGGAAGGCTGACTATTATACATGTATACATGTCTATTCTTGATAAATCAATAGAAAATGGTTTTGGGAAAAATAACTACATATTTGAGGGGAGGGAATTAGACCACCATCTCACTCCATATACCAAAATAAATTCCACATAGGTTTAGAAACTAAATGTTTGAAAAACACATTTTAAAAGAAAATAAATGAGTATGTGAGCTCAGGATGAGGAAAAAGTTTCTAAGTATAAAAGGCAATGTAAGAAATCATAAAGCTAGAAGTGGAATATCTCACAGCAGAAAAAACAAAAGCTTCTAAACATAAAGAAGCCCATCATAAACAATGTTTATGGATAGGAAGACTCAATATTGTCAAGATGTCAGTTTTTCCCAAATAAGTCTATAGATTCAATGCAATATCAATCATAATCTCAGCAAGTTATTTCGTGAATATAAAAAGGCTGATTCTAAAGTTTACATGGAGAAACATTAAGATTCTGAAGGGGCAACTCAATATTAAAGAAGAGTCAAAGATTAATGCTATTGGACTTCAAGACTTACTTTAAAGCTATAGTAATTAAGACAGTGTGGTATTAGCAAAAGAAAAGACAGACAGATCAATGGAACAGAACAGAGATCATAAACAGACTCACATAAATATAGTCAACTGACAAAGGAGCAAAGACAATAAAATGGAGCAAGATAGTCTTTTCAACAAATGACAATGGAACTAGACAGCTACATACAGAAAAATTAATCCATATCAGACCTTATATCTTTCACAAAAATTAACTAAAAATGAATCACAGACCTAAATATCAATCATAAGACTATAAAATGCCAAGAAGATAACAGGAGAAAATCTAGATGACTTTGGGTATGGTGAGAACTTTTTAGATATAACATCAAAGGCATGATCCATGAGAACATAATTGATAGTCTGGACTTTATTAAAATATAAAACGTCTACTCTGTGAAAGACAATGCCAAGAGAATGAGAGGACAAGCCACAGACTGGGAGAAAATGTTTGCAAAAGGTACATCTGACAAAGGACAGAGAATTCTTAAACTCAACAAGAAAACTAACAACTAGATTAAAAATAGGCAAAAGACCTGAACAGACACCTCACCGAAGAAGATATACAGTACGGCAAATAAGCATCTGAAAAAGACATAGAACATCAAGACATTAGGGAATTGCAAATTAAAACAGGATACCACTACACATCTATTAAAATGGATTTTGGTTTTAAAATCCAAAACATTTGAGAATACTACATGTTTGTAAGAATATGGAGCAGTAGGAACGCTCATTCACTGCTTGTGGGAATGTAAAACGGTACATCCACTTTGGAAGGCAGTTTGGTAGTTCTCAAAAACATAAATATGCTCTTAACATATGATCCAGCAATTGTGCTCCTTGGTATTTACCCAAATGAGATGAAAACTTATGCCATTTAAAAAAACCTGCACATGGACGTTTACAGCAACTTTATTTATAATTGCCACAACTGGGAGCAATCAAGATATCCTTTAGTAGGTGAATGGATAAATAAGTGATGGCACATCCAGACAATGAAATATTACTCACTGCTAAAAAGAAATAAGCTAAAAACATGAAAATACACAGAAGAAACTTAAACACATATTACTAAGCAAAAGAAGCCAATGTGAAAAACCATGGAGACAGTAAAAGATCACTGGTTAAAAAAAAAACAAAGAAAAAAAAAAAGGAAAAAAAAAGTCCAGGTGTGGTGACTCATGCCTGTAATCCCAAAACCTTGAGAGGCCAAGGCAGGCAAATTGCTTGAGCTCAGGAGTTCAAGACCAGCCTGGGCAACATAGCAGGACCACGTTTCTATAAAAAATACAAAACTTAGCTGGGCATGGTGGTGTGTGCGTGTAGTCTCAGCTACTTAGGAGGCTGAGGTGGGAGGATCACTGGAGCCTGGGAGGTTGAGGCTGCAGTGAGGAGTGATTGCATCACTGCACTCAGGCTTGGGTGACAGAGCAAGACCTTGTTTTGTTTTGTTTTTTTTTAAGGGCCGGGCACAGTGGGTGGCTCATGCCTGCAATCCCAGCACTTTGGGAGGCCGAGGCAGGTGGATCACGAGGTCAGGAGATCGAGACCATCCTCGCTAACATGGTGAAACCCTGTCTCCACTAAAAAATACAAAAAATCATCCGGGCGTGGTGGCGGGCGCCTGTAATCCCAGCTACTCAGGAGGCTGAGGCAGGAGAATGGCATGAACCCAGGAGGTGGAGCTTGCAGTGAGCCGAGATCGCGCCACTGCACTCTGGCCTGGGGGACAGAGCAACACTCTGTCTCAAAAAAACAAAAAACAAAAAACAATCAAACAAACAAAAAACAAATCAGTGGTTGTGGGGCTACAAAAAGGAGAGAGGAGTAAGTAGGTGGAGCAGAGGATTGTCAGGGCAGTCAAACTCTTCTATATGATAGTACAATGGTAGACACATGTCATTATACATTTGTCCAAATCTACAGAATGCACAACACCAAAGCTTGAGTGATAATGAGGAGTCAATGTTGGTCCATCAGTTGCAACAAAGGTACCACAGTGGTGCAGGATGTGGATAATAAGGAGGCTGTGCAGATGTTGGGGGCAGGGAGTATTTAGGCACTCTCTCTATTTTTTTTTTTTTTTTTTTTTGAGACAGAGTCTCACTCTGTCGCCCAGGCTGGAGTACAGTGGTGCAATCTCCAGTGAGTGAGTGGTGCTCACAGAAGAGATAAATCATATGAAATATCCAGTGCTGGTAAGAGTCATATGAAAAGGACTCAAATACTGGTAGGAATAACAATTAGCCTACAATAAAAATTCCTTTCCAGAAAGGTAATACAAGAACAAGGGAAAACAACAAAAGTAGAGATGGGGTTTCACCATGTTGGCCAGGCTGGTCTTGAACTCCTGACCTCAAGTAATCCACTTGCTTTGACTTCCCAAAGTGCTGGGATTACAGGTGTGAGCCACTGCACCCGGCCTAACAGTCCCTGTTTTTGAAAGTTTTTTGCCTTGTGCTTTCCTTTCATTGAAGACACTGTAAGTGTCTCAGTTTTCTTCCTGTGCCCTAGGCCTGCTATTCTCCTGGATGACTTCAATATCCTCATGGATGACAACCAAAATCCACATCTAGGCCAGCCTCTCAGTTCCTTGACTTCCTTAACTCCAATGACCCTATCTCTCTATTATACTTGGGCCACTCATGACAATGGCTGTACTCCAGATTCTGTCATTACCCAGAAAAGCCCCTATACTGAATAAATCTTGCCTTCCCACTCTCCAAACCACGCTTTCTATCCTCGTAGTTCTGTCTGTTATGCCTACTACACCTGCTCTCTGACCTCATCCAGGCCTTCAGTCTCTTGAACCCCTCTCTAATTCTTTTCAATATCTCTGCTCTATCTTTATTTCCTTCTCTACCAAATCAAGAAAACCTGGTGTCAGTTCAATCATTCTTTTGTCCTAACTTCCCTCGCGACACTGTTCTTTTACACCAACATAGAAAGAAAAATCCCAAACTGTCAGCCCTATACTTGGACTGCCAAATGCTGCTTTAAAAAAAAAAAATCAAACAACTCATAAGGGTTGTATCACTACAAATCACTATTTCTGCTTCAGTGGAACCCTAAGCACTTTCTGCAGTCTTTCTGTCTTTCCTTAGCTCTCTCCAATTCTCCACAGCGATTACTTCAAACCTCCTTTCCCCTCTAACCATCTCCTCCCACAAATTTGGCTGTTGGCCTTGCCTACACTTCCAAGAAAATAAAAGCCATTGAACTGGACACCCTTAACTCACCAGTCACTATATCCAGAAAATTTCCCCTTCCCTGAAATTCCACCCAAGAATCTCAGTCCTTTAGGAACCCTGCATTTTTTTCTACCACCATCTCTAGCTTTAACCCTCCCTTTCATACCAGTTTTTAACACATTAAGTTTTCAAAGAAGATGAAAAACTTCTTTGCATCTACATCAATCCTCCAGCTATCATGTCTCTACTCTGCTTAATAGCCAAATCTCTAGAAAGGGTTGTCTCCATAGAAATCTGGCTTCTTTTTCCACCATTCCACCAAAACAGCTGCTTCCACATTAAAGAACGACCTTTTTAAACATATTTGCAACTCATTCACAAAGACCAATTTCCCCAATACATAAAGGGTTTACAGATTAAGAAAAAAAGGACCAACAGTCTAAAAGAAAAACAGGTAAACGATATGAAACATAACTCACACAAAAAAAAAAACCATACAGTTCTCTTAAATGTATGAAAAGATGCCCAACCCCATTGATGATCAGAGAAAGCAATGCTGGGAGATACCATTTTTTATCTATCACACTAGCAAACATAAAAAACTTTGACAATGCTGCATTGGCAAGAGTTTGGGTAAACAGGTACTCTCATATATATAAAAAAATCTATAAATATTCATCAGAATTACAAATGCACAACCCCTCTGACACAATTCCACTTCTGGAAACTTATTCCACAGATACATATCCATACTTTCAAAGTGACCCATGTACAAGGTTATTCAAAGTAGTATTGTTTTCAAGAGAAGAAAACTGGAAATACCCTTAATGTCTATCAATGGGGGAGAGAGACGTGATTAAATAAACTATGGCTGATTTACTTATTTAGTTTTATTTACTGAGATAGGGTCTTGCTCTCTCACTCTGGCTGGAGTGCAGTGGGACTATCATTGAACTTGGAAGGATAAAGAGTAATTGGCCAAGACAATGGTCAGACATAGTCTTTCAAACTGAGATGACTTGGGAGCTTGAAAAAGCCGGTCTGGTCCTGGGAACAACAAAGACCTAGGTAAGGGCATCATGTGGGGCTTCAACAAATATCTGTTAAATAAATGTAAAAATGGAAGACATGAAAGACCAGGGTGGGTGAGGATAGGGTGGGGCGGGGAAATGCACACAATGAGGCTGGAGGAGGCAGCGATCAGATCATGAAGGGGCCTGGACATCACAATGAAAGTTTTAAATTACCACTGAACACACTGGAGAACTACCAAAGGTTTTACCACAGCGAGGTTAAATGGAACAATTTAGATTTTAGAAACAATGACTGATGGCAGAGTGAAGGATCAACTGGTGGGGTCTGAAGTAAGGAGGGTCACTGACTGAAGCTTTCAGAAGTAATCTAGACAACAAACCAGATGGATCTCACAGCAGGGCAGGAATATCTAAAGGAGATGAGAAGAGAATTTGTAGTTGGAGGTAAGCAAGGCCCAGATGTCTAACTTCAGTGACCTTCAATGCTATAAGCTGGAGGATGACCAGTGTTGGGGAATGTGGTGGGGAAAGTGATGAGGTTAATTTGAACATTGAGAATGTGTGTTATTAGAGTACATGTTGTACCTGTTGGGGGTGGTGGGAAAAAGGACAGAATGGCAGACAGGCAATGACAAAGTAGCTGCCCTGGAAGTCAGGCAGAAAGCCAAAAAAGGGAGGAAGACAGCTCTAAGAGTGACAAAAGCAGCAATGAGCTAGCCAGGCAGCAGACATCTGAGAAACACAGTAGGCAGGAGTAGGTGGGTGCTGATGAGTGGAAAACTGATACATACCACCAGGGGAGGGTGGAGTAGGAACAGCACTCTAAAGAGCTGCCAGTGACAGAAATCAGCCTGAAAAACTGGCAAGCGTCTGAAGAAGTCATAGAACACCAGATACCAACTTTCATTATAGGTCTTCTCTGGAGAAAGGCAATGTGATAGAGAAGTCCAAAACAAAGAGAAGAGACCTTCCCCAACATTGGTGAAACTAAGGCACTGGAGAACAGCTCACTTCCATAGACGACATTATATAGAGAATGAAACTAGACTACTAAGGCTGTGAAATAGATGCTTAAGTTCTACTGCTTCTAAGTTCCACCTAAAACAAGATTCAGTTGGGGACCTTGAAAGACATGAGTCTGGAGGTATGAAAGTCAGTCAGATTACTACAACAAACACATACACAAAATAGAATTTGGTATAGGTTTATATTGCAGATTAACACAAAGAACAGTATGAAAATTTATTTGTTCTGCTTAAAGCACAACTTGGAACAAACTGCTTGATACATGAAACCAAAGTATAGTACAGGTTATCTGCATAAAGTAAAAAATAAAAACAAACCAGTGACAATTTTGAAAAAGAACAATAAAATGGGAGAAATCTATCTACTCAGTATTAAGGCTTACTATATAGCTACCATATTTAAGACAGTATTAGCAGAGGAACAGACACATAGATCAATGGAGCAAAATATAGAACCAAACAGACTCACATAAATATGCCCAAATAAAAGTTGCAAAAGCAATTCAATGGACAGCCTTTTCATCAAATGGTACTCGGAAAACTGTATATCTACATGCGAAACAATAACACTGGACCCTTCCCTTATACCATATGCAAAAATTAACTAAAAATGGGTCGAAAACCTAAATTTAAGTCTTAAAACTATAAAACTCAGAAGGAAACAGAGGGCAAAGTTTCACAACATTGGATTTGGCAACAATTTCTTGGATATAACACCAAAAGCACAAGCAACAAAACAAAACACAGATTAAGTATGACTTCATCAATATTAAACACTTCTGTGAATCAAGAATACTATAACAGAATGAAAAAGCAATCCATGGATGGAAAAAAATGTGTGCCAATCACATATCTGATAAGGAACCGAAATCCAGAATATATAAAGAGCTCCTACAACTCAACAACAAAAACAACCTAATTATTACAATGGGCAAAGGGGCCAGGTGTGGAGGCTCACACCTGTAATCCTAGCACTTTGGGAGGCTGAGGTGGGAGGATGACTTGAGCTTAGAATTTCAAGACCAGCCTGGCCAACAGAGTAAGACCTCATCTCTACAAAATACATTTAAAAGTTAGCTAGGGGCCAGGTGTGGTGGCACACGCCTGTAATCCCAGCACTTTGGGAGGCTGAGGTGGGTGGATCACCTGAGGTCAGGAGTTCGAGCCCAGTCTGGCCAACATGGTGAAACCCCATCTCTACTAAAAATATAAAAAATTAGCCAGGCGATGTGGCGGGTGCCTGTAATCCCAGCTACTTGGGAGGCCAAGGGAGGAGAATCACTTGAACCCAGGAAGAGGAGATTGCAGTTGCAGAGAGCCAAGATCATGCCATTGCACTCCAGCCTGGGCAACAAGAGCAAAACTCTGTCTCAAAACAAACAAACAAAACAAACAAACAAAAAATTAGCCAGGTATGGTGGCATGTGCCTGTACATCTAGCTACATGGAAGGCTGAGGCAGGAGGATTGCTTGGGTTCAGGAGTTTCAGATTACAGTGAGCTATGACTGGTGCCACTTACAGCTTGGGTGACAGAGAAAGACCCTGTCTCTTAAAAAACAAAACAAAACAAAAACAAAAAAACCCTGGCTGGGCATGGTGGCTCACCCCTATAATCCCAACACTTTGGGAGGCTGAGGAGGATGGAGTGTGAGGTCAGGAGTTCAAGACCAGCCTGGTCAACACAGTGAAACCCCATCTCTACTAAAAATACAAAAACTAGCTGGGTGTGGTGGCGGGCGCCTGTAATCCCAGCTACTTGGGAGGCTGAGGCAGGAGAATTGCTTGAACCTAGGAGGCAGAGGTTGCAGTGAGCCAAGATTGCGCCACTACACTCCAGCCTGGGTGACACAGCAAGATTCTGTCTCAAAAACCTATTTCATACCCATCAAGATGGCTATTGTTTAAAAAAAAAAAAAAAGGTTGGTCATAGTGGCTCACGCCTATAATCCCAGCCCTAACTAACACAGTGAAACCCCGACTCCACTAAAAATACACAAAATTAGCCAGGCGTGGTGATGCGCGCCTGTAGTCCTAGCTACTCAGGAGGCTGGGGCAGGAGAATCGCTTGAACCCGGGAGGCAGAGGTTGCAGTGAGCCGAGATTGCGCCACTACACTTCAGCCTGGGTGACAGAGTGAGACTCTGCCTCAAAAAAAAAAATAAATAAATAAATAAAACAACCCTCCCCCCAAAAAAATCCAGAAAACAACAAGGGTTGGCGAGAATGTTAACAAATTGGAACTCTGAACATTGCTGGTTGGAATGTAAACGGTACCATACTGTAGAAATCAGTATTGCAATTCCTCAAAAAACTAAATGTATTAACATACGACCCAGCAATTCTACTTTTGGGAACATACCCAAAAGAATCGAAAGCAGGAACTCGAGCAGATATTTATACACCAACATTCACAGCAGCATTATTCACAATAGCCAAAAGGAGGAAGCAACTTAAGTGTCCATCAACAGATGAATGGATAAATAAAATGTGGCATATATATACGACGGAATGTTAGCCTTAAAAAGGAAGGAAATTCTGACACATGCTACCACATGGATGAAACTTGAAGACATTATACTAATAAGCCAGTCACAAAATGAAAATATTGTATGATTCCACTTATATGAAGTACTTAGAGCAGTCAAACTCATAGAGAAGGAAAACAAAATGATGGTTGCCAGGGGCTGGGTTAAGGACGAATGAGAAGTTAGTGTTTAAATGTGTACAGAATTTCAGTTAGGGAGGATGAAAAAGTTCCAGAGATGGATGGCAGTGATGGTTGCACAACAGTGTGACTATGCTTAATACCACAAAACCGTATACTTAAAAAGAGTTAAAATGTTAAATTTCATATTATGTGTATATTTAACTACAATTTTTTTTTTAAGACAGGAGAATAAAAAGGCAAATCACAGGCTGGGAGAAAATTTTGCAAAAAATATATCTGACAAAGGATTGGTATCCAGATATATAAAGAACTCTCAAAGCTCAACAGTAAGAAAATAAGTATCCCAACAAAACAATGGGCAAAATATTTGAACAGATATTTTTATCAAATAAGATATATGGAAGGGAAATAAGCACATGAAAGATGCTGCAAACTATTAATCATTAGGGAAATAAAAAGTAAAACATAAAATATCAGCATATACCCACTAAAGTGACCAAAATTAAAACAACAGCTATACCAAGTGCTGTCAAGGATATGGAGCAATCAGTACCCTCAGACATTTTTGGTGCAAATATAAAATGGTACAACCACTTTGGAATATCATTTGACAGTTTTTCTCTTTTTTGAGATGGAGTCTCGCTCTGTCACCAGGCTGCAGTGCAGTGGCACGATCTCGGCTCACCGTAACCTCCGCCTCCCGGGTTCAAGCGATTCCTTGCCTCAGTCTCCCAAGTAGCTGTAATTACAGGCACGCGCCACCATGCCCAGCTAATTTTTGTACTTTTAGTAGAGACGGCATTTCACCATGATGGCCAGGAAGGTCTTGATCTCTTGACCCCGTGATCTGCCTGCCTTGCCTCCCAAAGTGCTGGGATTACAGGTGTGAACCACTGCGCCTGGCCTTAAAACATAGATTTCATTGTTATTCAAGTATGATGAGGCCAACAGATCAGGAGGTGATTGCCACTGACAAGATAGTTACTCGCAGTTCTCAAGAGGAAGGCGCACACCATGCCATGCAGGGGCTACATGAGGAAGCACTAGGGTCAGTCAGGAGGCCAACAGAATGGGATGAAAACATGGGCAAGAGCCTTTATGTGGTTTCAGTGGAAGGAATGGGCAAGGCAGGGTAAGCATGTTTAGGGCTGGCTAGTTTGAATAATTTCAGTGAGTTTTGCAGCATAGGGGTGTCCTTAGTTTCCTGGTATCTGATCTTGAAATGAACAGGGCAGGTGGATAATAGATAGGTGTCAAAGTCCTATGAGAGCCACATAAAGGAGGCAGCTAGAGTATGAGTGAGTTATTAACTGTCTCTAGGAATTGGCTAGCCCTGACAAAGGATCAGAAACACACAGTTGCCAGGAGCAGTGGCTCATGCCTGTAATCCCAGCACTTTGGGAGGCTGAAGTGGGCGGATCACAAGGTCAGGAGATCGAGACCATCCTGGCTAACATGGTGAAACCCAGTCTCTACTAAAAATACAAAAATTAGCTGGGTGTGGTGGCAGGTGCGCCTAGAGTCCCAGCTACTCAGGAGGTAGAGGCAGGAGAATGGTGTGAACCCAGGAGGTGAAGCTTGCAGTAAGCCAAGATCACCCCACTGTGCTTTAGCCTGGGCGACAGAGCAAGACTCAATCTCAAAAAAAAAAAAAAAGAAAGAAACAAACACATGGTTATTACTATACTATGTGATTTCACTTGTATAAAACTCTAGAAAATACAATCTAATCTATAGTGGCAAAAAACAGACCAATGGTTGCTTGGGGATGAAGGAGTGGGCAGGGGCAAGAGGCAGTGATTATAAAAGGCACAAGAAAACTTTGGGGAGAGATTATATGTTCACACTCTTGTTGTGGTGATACTTTCCTGCTCTATACATGGGACAAAACATAATAAATTTTACACTTTAAATGTGTACAGGTTATTGTTACATCAATTATAAAGTTGTTTAAGAATTATAGGAATAATCAATGAAAAGAAATACAATGAAAAGAATTTCATTTTTATTGTATAATAAAAATGAAACAAAGCCAAAAATAGTTATTTGATAAATTAACAAACAGGTAAAAAGAGAAGACACAAGTTAATTTTTTTTTTTTTTTTTTTTGAGACAGTTTCGCTCTGTTGCCCAGGCTGGAGTGCAGTGGTGCGATCTCGGCTCACTGCAACCTCTGTCTCCTGGGTTCACACCATTCTCCTGCCTCAGCCTTCCGAGTAGCTGGGACTACAAGTGCCTGCCACTACGCCCAGCTTATTTTTTTTTTTGTATTTTTAGTAGAGACGGGGTTTCACTGTGTTAGCCAGGATGGTCTCGATCTCCTGACCTTGTGATCCTCCCACCTTGACCTCCCAAAGTGCTAGGATTACAGGCGTGAGACATGACGCCCAGCCCACAAGCTAATATTATAAATCAAAAGTGGAAATAATTACAGAGGTAGCAGATAAAAAAACTGAGATTATCTACAACTATAGGCAAATAAAACTAAGAGAAATGAACGCATCTCTAGAAAAAGAATTAAAAACTAGCCCAGGAAGAACAAAAGACCTGAATATTCTTACAATTAAAGAGGTTGACCACAAGTTCAAATTTGTCCCCCATAAAAAACACTGGACCCAAATGGTATTACAGGTGAGAAAACAAGAGTGACTAGTTCCCAGCTCATTCTAAGGAGAGAGCAAAACCAGGCACCAAAACTGGACAAAAACATTACAAGAAAGAATATCACAGGCTCACTTTTACACAATAATATATATTCAAAAATAATACCAAAGTATCAACAAATTGAATCTAGCATACAAAAAAGATAAATCATGATCCACTTGAGTTTATCCAAGATATACAAGGATATTTTAACATAAAATCTATAAATATAATTCACCCATATTAAAAAAGAAAGTTCATACAACCATTTCAATTGATGTAGAAAATGCACTAGATAAAAACACACGAATTCAAGATTTTAGAAAATCCTCTTAAATAGAAATAGAAGAAACCTTCCTTAACCTGATAAAGCAGTTACTATTTAAAAAAACAACATTATGCAATTATCTTCAACAGAGAGAAACTGAAAGCATTCTTTTGAAAATCAGAAATAAAGTAATCTACTATCACTTCTATTCAATATTGTTAGAAAAGTCTTTGCCTTCACAACAGGAAAAGAAATTTGGCCACGTACAGTGGTTCATGCCACTGTAATGGCACTTTAGGAGGCTGAGACGGGAGGATTGCTTGAGCCCAGGAGTTCAAGACCAGCCTGGACAACATAGCAAAATCTAGTCTCTACAAAAAATTTTAAAAAAGAAAAAGAAAGGCCGGGCGCGGTGGCTCAAGCCTGTAATCCCAGCACTTTGGGAGGCCGAGACGGGCGGATCACGAGGTCAGGAGATCGAGACCATCCTGGCTAACATGGTGAAACCTCGTCTCTACTAAAAATACAAAAAACTAGCCGGGCGAGGTGGCGGGCGCCTGTAGTCCCAGCTACTCGGGAGGCTGAGGC